>NC_048573.1:16678763-16696263 GCF_013265735.2 Oncorhynchus mykiss
TAGTGGGGAGAGTGGGGGTAGAGTGGGGTTTTAGTGGGAAGAGCAGGGTAGAGTGGGGTTTTAGTGGAAAGAGCAGGGTAGAGTGAGTTTTTAGCGGGGAGAGCGTGGTAAGGGGCATAGTGGGGATAGAGTGGTGTTTTAGTGGGGAGAGTGGGGTAGAATGGGGTTTTAGTGGGAAGAGTGGGGGTAGAGTAGGGTTTTAGTGGGGAGAGTAGGGTAGAGTGAGGTTTTAGTGGGGAGAGTGGGGTAGAGTGGGGTTTTAGTGGGGAGAGTGGGGGTAGAGTGGGGTTTTAGTGGGGAGAGTGGGGTAGAGTGGGGTTTTAGTGGGGAGAGTGGGGGTAAAGTGAGGTTTTAGTGGGGAGGGTGGGGGTAGAGTGGGGTTTTAGTGGGGAGAGTGGAGGTAAAGTGAGGTTTTAGTGGGGAGGGTGGGGGTAGAGTGGGGTTTTAGTGGGGAGAGTGGAGGTAGAGTGAGGTTTTAGTGGGGAGGGTGGGGGTAGAGTGGGGTTTTAGTGGGGAGAGTGGAGGTAAAGTGAGGTTTTAGTGGGGAGGGTGGGGGCAGAGTGGGGTTTTAGTGGGGAGAGTGGAGGTAGAGTGAGGTTTTAGTGGGGAGGGTGGGTGTAGAGTGGGGTTTTAGTGGGGAGAGTGGAGGTAAAGTGAGGTTTTAGTGGGGAGGGTGGGGGCAGAGTGGGGTTTTAGTGGGGAGAGTGGAGGTAGAGTGAGGTTTTAGTGGGGAGGGTGGGGGTAGAGTGTGGGTTTAGTGGGGAGAGTGGAGGTAGAGTGAGGTTTTAGTGGGGGGGTGGGGGTAGAGTGGGGTTTTAGTGTAGAGAGTGGGGTAGAGTGGGGTTTTAGTGGGAAGAGCAGGGTAGAGTGAGGTTTTAGTAGGGAGAGCGTGGTAAGGGGCATAGTGGGGGTAGAGTGGGGTAGAGTGGGGTTTTAGTGGGAAGAGTGGGGTTAGAGTAGGGTTTTAGTGGGGAGAGCAGGGTAGAGTGAGGTTTTAGTGAGGAGTTTGGGGTTTTAGTGGGTAGAGTGGGGGTAGAGTAGGGTTTTAGTGGGGAGAGTGGGGGTAGAGTGGGGTTTTAGTGGGAAGAGCAGGGTAGAGTGGGGTTTTAGTGGAAAGAGCAGGGTAGAGTGAGTTTTTAGTGGGGAGAGCGTGGTAAGGGGCATAGTGGGGATAGAGTGGGGTAGAATGGGGTTTTAGTGGGAAGAGTGGGGGTAGAGTAGGGTTTTAGTGGGGAGAGTAGGGTAGAGTGAGGTTTTAGTGGGGAGAGTGGGGTAGAGTGGGGTTTTAGTGGGGAGAGTGGGGGTAGAGTGGGGTTTTAGTGGGGAGAGTGGGGTAGAGTGGGGTTTTAGTGTGGAGTTTGGGGTTTTAGTGGGGGGGTGGGGGTAGAGTAGTGTTTTAGTGGGGAGAGTGGGGGTAGAGTGGGGTTTTAGTGGGAAGAGCAGGGTAGAGTTGGGTTTTAGTGGGGAGATTGTGGTAAGTGGCAGAGTGGGGGTAGAGTGGGTTTTTAGTGGGAAGAGTTGGGGTAGAGTGGGGGTTTTAGGGGTGAGAGTGGGGTATTAGATGTTTGAATGGCAGGAACCTGGCTACCAAAACCACTCCCTTTTCTCGGGATAAATAGCTGCGAGAAACCGGTAAATTATAATAAATTATTTATGTGAACAGCATGGCGTGAAATCTAACTGTTAAATGAAATGCAATGTCTAAATCTGGCTTCTCTACGGCCTCTGCATGTCTGTTCAGGGTGTGGATGCACGTCTCATTTACCCATCTTCATCTGGCCTGTTTTTTCATTGTAAAGATTATTGTGTTAATTGCAGCTGCAGAGTTTTAAAACAGACTATCACTCAAATATCTAGCTTTAAATCATTACACGCGCGAGCACTCTCTCGCAGTCTTTCTCTCTCTCTCTCTCTCTCTCTCTCTCTCTCTCTGTCTCTCTCTCTCTCTCTCCATAATCTCCATTCAAATAGCATCCAAAATAGATAACCCCGTTCTAGATAACCCTGTTCTAGATAACCCTGTTCTGGATGCTATGTTTTTAGTGGGGTACAGTGGGGTTTTAGGGGGAGAGTGGGGTAATTGGTTCCTGCAGGCTTACCCACACACCGTGGTTGGATCCCGCTCCACAGTGAGTCGGCCTGACAGCTGAGCCTGGTGTCTCCCTCCAGCCTGTAGCCCTCTGCACAGCGAATCTCGCACTCCGCCCTGTTAGAGGCGCCACCCTCGCTGCAGTTCATGTGTCCGTGCTGGGGCGGTGATAGGGCGGGACAGGAGCGCACTGTTGTTGAAACAGAGAAACACAGAGGAAATCCTAGATACTGGTCGGTCTAACCGCAATGACAAATTTACAGTATGAAAAGAGGGTGTGAGAGAGAGAGAGAGAGACAGAGAGAGATTTTTAAAAAGAGAGAGGAACCAAGTAGCAGATATGGAAGGAGATACAAAATTGAAATGGAGGAATGAAAAAAGAAGAATGATTCATCTGTCTAAAACATTAGATAAATATTTTCTGAGAACTATCATTTGCTCTCCTGCAAAATCCCTTAATAAAAACTTTGATCCTGCAGGGCTGGTCGTGTCAGCCTGAGGTCTAGAAGAGTGTGTTTAGTGTGTTGGTTTTCAGCACCACTGAGAGACAGGCTTTTAGGAGACCCCCTCCCTGATGCCTTAACTGGCTGGGAGGTCCCGCACTGGAACTCATGCAGACACAGAGAGGCAGACAGACAGAGAGACAGAGAGACAGACGTCGAGGCACACATATACACACACAGGAAGGCACACAGGCAGTGAGCCAAGCACACACACACACGCATGATCTCAATCCTCAGAGGATACGTTGACACACCAGCCAGACAGTCTCCATACTAACTCTACACACCATGCCCAAACTTAACAAGCCCTCTTACTAACTATATACAATGTGTGTGTGTGTGTGTGTGCGTGTGCGTGTGCGTGTGTGTCCGTGCGTGCGTACGTGCTTGTTTTGTGTACAGTATGTGCGTGTGTGTTTTGTGTACAGTATGTGCGTGTGTGTTCTTTGTATGTGCGTGTGTGTTTTGTGTATAGTATGTGCTCGTGTGTTTTGTGTACAGTATGTACGTGTGTGTTTTGTGTACAGTATGTGCGTGTGTGTTTTGTGTATAGTATGTGCATGTGTGTTTTATGTACAGCATGTGTGTGTGTGTTTTGTGTACAGGATGTGTGTGTGT
The DNA here is from genome assembly GCF_013265735.2 of Oncorhynchus mykiss. NCBI lineage: Eukaryota > Metazoa > Chordata > Actinopteri > Salmoniformes > Salmonidae > Oncorhynchus > Oncorhynchus mykiss. The sequence continues at coordinate 16,681,974 of NC_048573.1, forward strand.
GTTTTGTGTACAGTATGTGCGTGTGTGTTTTGTGTACAGTATGTGCGTGTGTATTTTGTGTACAATATGTGCGTGTGTGTTTTGTGTACAATATGTGCGGGTGTGTTTTGTGTACAGTATGTGCGTGTGTGTTTGTGTACAGTATGTGCGTGTGTGTTTTGTGTACAGTATGTCCGTGTGTTTTGTGTATGTGCGTGTGTGTTTTGTGTACAGTATGTGCGAGTGTGTTTTGTGTACAGTATGTCCGTGTGTTTTGTGTATGTGCGTGTGTGTTTTGTGTACAGTATGTGCGAGTGTGTTTTGTGTACAGTATGTCCGTGTGTTTTGTGTATGTGCGTGTGTGTTTTGTGTACAGTATGTGCGTGTGTGTTTTGTGTACAGTATGTCTGTGTGTTTTGTGTACAGTACGTGCGTGTGTTTTGTGTACAGTATGTGCATGTGTGTTTTGTGTACAGTATGTGCGTGTGTGTTTTGTGTACAGTACGTGCGTGTGTTTTGTGTACAGTACGTGCGTGTGTTTTGTGTACAGTATGTGCATGTGTGCGTCTCCCTGATAGGCCGATGTAACTCACAAATGTTTAAGAATGTGTTGAAACATCAGAAGGGTTAGGGTTAGAGGGACCATTAGAAAGGTTAAGGATAGGGTTAGAGGGACCATTAGAGAGGTTAAGGTTAGGGTTAGAGGGACCATTAGAGAGGTTAAGGTTAGGGTTAGAGGGACCATTAGAGAGGTTAAGGTTAGGGTTAGAGGGACCATTAGAGAGGTTAAGGTTAGGGTTAGAGGGACCATTAGAGAGGTTAAGGTTAGAGGGACAATTAGAGAGGTTAAGGTTAGAGGGACAATTAGTTGTTAAGGTTAGAGGGACCATTAGAGGGGTTAAGGTGTGTGTGTGTGTGTGTGTGTGTGTGTGTGTGTGTGTGTGTGTGTGTGTGTGTGTGTGTGTGTGTGTGTGTGTGTGTGTGTGTTCTACCACCCTCTCACCTCTGCAGCTGGGCGGAGAGCCTGACCATGTCCCGTCTGGCTGGCACAGTCTGATGCCGCTGCCCTGCAGGTCGTAGCCAGGCTGGCATCGTACCCCGCAGGCAGCATTGAACTGGTTATTACACACATTCTGGATGAAGAAACCATTCTCTGGAGGAGACAGCTCAGGGCAGTACACCACTGGGGATGGGGAGAGAGATGGATGGAAGGAGAGAGATGGGGAGAGAGATGGATGGAAGGAGAGAGATGGGGAGAGAGATGGATGGAAGGAGAGAGAGATGGGGAGAGAGATGGATGGAAGGAGAGAGAGATGGATGGAAGGAGAGAGATGGGGAGAGAGATGGATGGAAGGAGAGAGAGATGGGGAGAGAGATGGATGGAAGGAGAGAGAGATGGATGGAAGGAGAGAGATGGGGAGAGAGATGGATGGAAGGAGAGAGAGATGGGGAGAGAGATGGATGGAAGGAGAGAGAGATGGGGAGAGAGATGGATGGAAGGAGAGAGAGATGGGGAGAGAGATGGATGGAAGGAGAGAGATGGGGAGAGAGATGGATGGAAGGAGAGAGAGATGGATGGAATGAGAGAGATGGGGAGAGAGATGGATGGAAGGAGAGAGATGGGGAGAGAGATGGATGGAAGGAGAGAGATGGGGAGAGAGATGGATGGAAGGAGAGAGAGATGGGGAGAGAGATGGATGGAAGGAGAGAGAGATGGATGGAAGGAGAGAGATGGATGGAAGGAGAGAGAGATGGGGAGAGAGATGGATGGAAGGAGAGAGATGGGGAGAGAGATGGATGGAAGGAGAGAGAGATGGATGGAAGGAGAGAGAGATGGGGAGAGAGATGGATGTAAGGAGAGAGAGATGGGGAGAGAGATGGATGGAAGGAGAGAGAGATGGGGAGAGAGATGGATGGAAGGAGAGAGAGATGGATGGAAGGAGAGAGATGGATGTAAGGAGAGAGATGGATGGAAGGAGAGAGATGGGGAGAGAGATGGATGGAAGGAGAGAGAGATGGGGAGAGAGATGGATGGAAGGAGAGAGAGGTGGGGAGAGAGATGGATGGAAGGAGAGAGAGATGGGGAGAGAGATGGATGGAAGGAGAGAGAGATGGATGGAAGGAGAGAGATGGATGGAAGGAGAGAGAGATGGGGAGAGAGATGGATGGAAGGAGAGAGAGATGGGGAGAGAGATGGATGGAAGGAGAGAGAGATGGATGGAAGGAGAGAGAGATGGGGAGAGAGATGGATGTAAGGAGAGAGAGATGGGGAGAGAGATGGATGGAAGGAGAGAGAGATGGGGAGAGAGATGGATGGAAGGAGAGAGAGATGGATGGAAGGAGAGAGATGGATGTAAGGAGAGAGAGATGGGGAGAGAGATGGATGGAAGGAGAGAGAGATGGATGGAAGGAGAGAGACGGGAAGAGAGATGGATGGAAGGAGAGAGAGACGGGGAGAGAGATGGATGGAAGGAGAGAGAGATGGGGAGAGAGATGGATGGAAGGAGAGAGAGATGGATGGAAGGAGAGAGATGGATGGAAGGAGAGAGAGATGGGGAGAGAGATGGATGGAAGGAGAGAGAGATGGGGAGAGAGATGGATGGAAGGAGAGAGAGATGGATGGAAGGAGAGAGATGGATGTAAGGAGAGAGAGATGGGGAGAGAGATGGATGGAAGGAGAGAGAGATGGATGGAAGGAGAGAGACGGGAAGAGAGATGGATGGAAGGAGAGAGAGACGGGGAGAGAGATGGATGGAAGGAGAGAGAGATGGATGGAAGGAGAGAGACGGGGAGAGAGATGGATGGAAGGAGAGAGAGATGGGGAGAGAGATGGATGGAGGAGAGAGAGATGGGGAGAGAGATGGATGGAAGGAGAGAGAGATGGGGAGAGAGATGGATGGAAGGAGAGAGAGATGGGGAGAGAGATGGATGGAAGGAGAGAGAGACGGGGAGAGAGATGGATGGAAGGAGAGAGAGATGGGGAGAGAGATGGATGGAAGGAGAGAGAGATGGGGAGAGAGATGGATGGAAGGAGAGAGAGACGGGGAGAGAGATGGATGGAAGGAGAGAGAGATGGGGAGAGAGATGGATGGAAGGAGAGAGAGATGGGGAGAGAGATGGATGGAAGGAGAGAGAGACGGGGAGAGAGATGGATGGAAGGAGAGAGAGATGGGGAGAGAGATGGATGGAAGGAGAGAGAGATGGATGGAAGGAGAGAGAGACGGGGAGAGAGATGGATGGAAGGAGAGAGAAAGGGAGGGAGAGGAGAAACATGAAAAATACTCAGATTTCCTCTATTTGATACAAAAGCCCAAATGCACGAACACGCACACTCAGTTATTATACTGCACATGCACGCACATGCACACACACAAACACACACACACACACATTTGTTTTACTATGCTTGTGGAGACCAACTATTGTTTCCCATTCAAAGTACTATTTTCCCTGACTCCTAAAACCTAACCCTTAATCCTAAATCTAACCCTAAATTTACCCCCTAAGGCTAAGATAGCCTTTTTCCTTTTGGGGAGCGGGAAAATGTCCCCACTTGTCCAAATGATTCTTGTTTCACTATCCCTGTGAAGACTTCTGGTCACCACAAGAAGAGTAAAATAAAAGACACACACACACACACACACACACACACACATACAGCCCTCAAGCCTTGGTATTGAGGCTGATCCCTGCGGCAGATGCTTGGTTGTGGTGAAGCCTAAGGGCTTTGGGAACGTTAACTCCCTAGGGAGTTCTGCCGGTTTCCCAGATGCACATTAAAGGGCAATTCCACTACTTTTTAATAATGAATATGAGGTTGAAAAGTGGTGGAATTTGACTTTAAGCCTCATTCTGGTTTAAAAGGTTATTTCAAGCATTCTCCATTCAGTATGCTTTTTAGCCCAGGGCTCGGCCTAGCTGGTGTCTGGGAGAACGGCCCTAAGTGTCTGACTTTGGAAGTGTAGCGTGGACAGTCTGGAGCCTCGTACCTTCACAGGTCTTCCCCTGGGGCCTGTAGCCCTGCTTGCAGACACAGTCGCTGCGTGAGGTGCTGCTGGGCTGGGAGGTGTGGTGCTGGTCAGGGCAGGGCAGGCAGGTACCCAGGCCTCCAGGTGTACCCTCTGGCTTGTAGGTGCCAGGCGGGCACGCTGTACAGAGGACGCAGACACTCAGTGTTAGCCTCAACACAGATGACACTTAGCCTAGAAATGTAGTTAGTTGCCAGGGTTGGGGTTAACTCCATTTCAATTCCAGTCCCACTGAAATTCCAATTCCAATTCTCTTCAATGCTTCCATGCTTTTGAATTAGGAACATTTGGAATTGGAGATGGAATTTGGTTACTTTCTGAATTGACTGGGATCGAACAGGAATTGACCCCAACCCTGTTAGTTGCATGTAAAGGAAGGACCGGTACAGACAGTATACACACACAGATGCAAAAACATGTCCATGACCATGAGCAAATTCTGAAATCACGGAGGTGGATAATACTTCTATTAACTTGGCAATTATGCTTTGTGTTAAAAGCACCTGAGACTGATCAGGAAGCTAGGGGTCAGGACGCTAGGGGTCAAGAATTTAGGGGTCAGGAAGCTGTCTGGCTGTAGAGCTACCGAGCTTGTTTTCAAACATTCCTCCATCGACTAAATCAGGGCTGCCCAATTCCCATCCTGGAGGGCAGAAACACTTCTGTTTTTTTTCTACCTAGTAGTCAATTGGGCTCACCTGGTGTCCCACATCTTAATCAGTCCCTGGTTAGAAAGAGAGCATGAAAACCGGAAGTGTTTTGGCCCTCCAAGACCGGAATTTGGCAGCCCTGCACTATATGATCCTCACAGAAGAAGATGGCCGTCTCAATGCATCCCTCGTGTTATAGACCAATTGTGTTATAGAGACCAGTTGTGTTATAGACCAGTTGTATTATAGACCAGTTGTGTTATATAGACCAGTTGTGTTATAGACCAGTTGTGTTATATAGACCAGTTGTGTTATAGACCAGTTGTGTTATAGAGACCAGTTGTGTTATAGACCAGTTGTGTTATAAAGACCAGTTGTGTTACAGACCAGTTGTGTTATAGACCAGTTCTGTTATAAAGACCAGTTGTGTTATAGACCAGTTGTGTTATATAGACCAGTTGTGTTATAGACCAGTTGTGTTATAGAGACCAGTTGTGTTATAGACCAGTTGTGTTATAAAGACCAGTTGTGTTATAGACCAGTTGTGTTATATATACCAGTTGTGTTATAGAGACCAGTTGTGTTTTAGACCAGTTGTGTTATATAGACCAGTTGTGTTATAGACCAGTTGTGTTATAAAGACCAGTTGTGTTATAAAGACCAGTTGTGTTATAGACCAGTTGTGTTATAGAGACCAGTTGTGTTATAAAGACCAGTTGTGTTATATATACCAGTTGTGTTATAGACCAGTTGTATTATAGACCAGTTGTGTTATAGACCAGTTGTATTAGAGACCAGTTGTGTTATAGACCAGTTGTGTTATAGACCAGTTGTATTATAGACCAGTTGTGTTATAAAGACCAGTTGTGTTATAAAGACCAGTTGTGTTATAGAGACCTGTTGTATTATAGACCAGTTGTGTCATAGAGACCAGTTGTGTTATAGAGACCAGTTGTATTATAGACCAGTTGTGTTAAAGAGACCAGTTGTGTTATAGAGACCAGTTGTGTCATAGAGACCAGTTGTGTTAAAGAGACCAGTTGTGTTATAGAGACCAGTTTTGACATAGAGACCAGTTGTGTTATATAGACCAGTTGTGTTATATAGACCAGTTGTGTTATAGAGACCAGTTGTGTTATAGAGACCAGTTGTGTCATAGAGACCAGTTGTGTCATAGAGACCAGTTGTATTATAGACCTGTTGTGTCATAGAGACCAGTTGTGTCATAGAGACCAGTTGTATTATAGACCAGTTGTGTTAAAGAGACCAGTTGTGTTATAGAGACCAGTTGTGTCATAGAGACCAGTTGTGTTATATAGACCAGTTGTGTCATAGAGACCAGTTGTGTTAAAGAGACCAGTTGTGTTATAGAGACCAGTTTTGACATAGAGACCAGTTGTGTTATATAGACCAGTTGTGTTATATAGACCAGTTGTGTTATAGAGACCAGTTGTGTCATAGAGACCAGTTGTGTCATAGAGACCAGTTGTATTATAGACCAGTTGTGTCATAGAGACCAGTTGTGTCATAGAGACCAGTTGTATTATAGACCAGTTGTGTTAAAGAGACCAGTTGTGTTATAGAGACCAGTTGTGTCATAGAGACCAGTTGTGTTATATAGACCAGTTGTGTCATAGAGACCAGTTGTGTTATATAGACCAGTTGTGTTATAGTGACCAGTTAGCGAACAGTACGGAAGGTCAGAAAATCGCTATCTCCAACTATAATGGATAGGCTATACTGAATCAGAACTGTTTGTCAAACCACAATGCATGAATTTTGACAAAATTTGAAGTTGGCAATATAAGAAGTACACAGTTGTGAAGGGAGCTTACCATCTCGCTCCAGGCCATGCATGGGTGAAGGACAGAAAACACTGTGGTAGCTTGTTGAGACCAGAACACACAGAGCAGTGTCCTAGAGGATACATGCTGTTGATCTGACTAATCAGTATTTAGATCTAATTTACTACCCAACGCTAAGCTGGAGGTGGTCATTTTCTGTCTTGTCTTAGTGCCAAGCTGTAGTCTGGAGAGGGGCCTCTAACTCTCTCTCTCTCTCTCTCTCTCTCTCTCTCTCTCTCTCTCTCTCTCTCTCTCTCTCTCTCTCTCTCTCTCTCTCTCTCTCTCTCTCTCTCTCTCTCTCTCTCTCATGCCCTAGTGCTTGACAGGGGCCAGGCATTGGATCCGGATGCTCCGTGCCAACACACACTCATTCCCCACCTAAACATACCAGGGTCGGCCAAGCAGCGTTAACCGCCGCTCGACCAGTAGCCTGGCACAGCCTGGAATAGCCTCCTCCCTCTCACCCACATCAAATACACACCAGCTATGTGTAGACTGTACTGCATGTGGATATGTCTCTGTGTGTGTGTGTGTGTGTGTGTGTGTGTGTGTGTGTGTGTGTGTGTGTGTGTGTGTGTGTGTGGGGTGTGTGGGGGTGTGTGTGTGTGTGTGTGTGTGTGTGTGTGGGTGTGTGTTTGATCTGATACAGCCCATACATTCTCATCCACCTTCAGCCTCATAAGCAAGCAGCAGAACCTGAAGGGTAAGTGTCTGAATGTATTTGAGGCCCCTGGATCCCCTTTTACAGCCTCCACTTATAGTTGACAGGAAACACAGTTATTTATGAACGAATAATATTTCACTTGTAGTGAAACAGTAGAAATACTGTTTTAAAGTTAAATTTTAATTCCTGGACTGGAAACTTGGTCGGCTGGTTTAGGTAGACACGGGGGTTAGTAACAGACCTAATCTCATATCCATAAAGTGTCTCAATGTGTGCTGAACTAGGATCTGTTTGGCTTTTCAGATTATAATGAATAGACAGAGGTGACCTGATCCTAGATCAGCACACCAACTCTGAGACACTTTCTGAATACAAACCTGGAAGTCAGTTTTCTCTACAGGGGGAGAGTTCCGAGGGGCCAGACCAGGCTCTCGTTGAAACACACACTGTGTACCGGGAGCGAGAGAGAAAGAAAGAAGGAGGGATGGAGAGAATGAGAGAAGGGAAAGAGAAAGGTAAACGAATACATCTTAAAACGCCAAAACGAAAGACGGTGTTGGAAAGAAAACGTTGTGAATTTCCTAAAGGTGTACCAGACGCACTGTGATAGATGAAATATGCTCAGAAATAACTGACCTTAGCCAAGAAGACCAACTGAGAGTCGATTTGAGACTGGAAAAGAACGGAACAGAATGGAACCCCTGAAAGTGAATTAAGAGCAAGCACATCTGCTTCAGCCCCCAATGACCCACAAAGAGACTGATTTCCATATTTTAGTGACAAGTCCATTGACCCCTGACTCCTATGGATACGGTACATTTGGTCAGGAAGTAGGCCGTCAAGGGTCCAGTCCAGATTATCTGTGAATTGGAGAGAGTGCGCCCAGGCCCAGGTTAAAATACCTCACAGAGCGGAGCACAACGGGCCTTCAACCCTACATGTGTGCTTTCAAACTCTTACTATGCATGGTTAGAATGGTAACAATATCTACAGAAAGAGGAAAGACAATATAGGTTTTACATTTAAATCCAATGAAAATGTGTGTGAGATATCAATCCCCTAAACATACAGGGGCATGGTGTAGGCCTAAGAAGTCAGGAGGATGGCAGGAGGGCTGCAGGAGGATGTCAGGTGGATGGCAGGAGGATGGCAGGAGGATGGCAGGAAGATGACAGGAGGATATCAGGAGGATGGCAGGACAATGTCAGGAGGGCTGCAGGAGGATGGCAGGAGGATGGCAGGAGGATGGCAGGAGGATATCAGGAGGATATCAGGAGGATGGCAGGAGGGCTGCAGGAGGATGGCAGGAGGATGGCAGGAGGGCTGCAGGAGGATGTCAGGAGGATATCAGGAGGATGGCAGGAGGGCTGCAGGAGGATATCAGGAGGATGGCAGGAGGGCTGCAGGAGGATGTCAGGAGGATGTCAGGATGATGGCAGGAGGGCTGCAGGAGGATGGCAGGAGGATGGCAGGAGGGCGGCAGATAGCCTAGTAGTTAAAAGCGTTGGGCCAGTAACTGAAAGGTTGCTGCTTTGAATCCCCCCAAATCTGTTGATGTACCCTTGAGCATGGCACTTAACCATAATTGCTCCTGTAAGTCTGCTAAATGACTAAAATGTTAATGTAATGATTAACATGAGCATCACTTTCAACTAAACAACGTACAGTACCAGACAGATTCATCGACATCATTTCTTGCTCATAAAATGATGAAGTAAGCCATTTAGTCTAGCTCGTGAACTAACCGTAAGGGCCAAAGAAGTCACTCAAGAAGCCAAAGAAGTCTAGAAATCTTCTCTGGAGACCATGGGGAGCCTGTAATCCATTAGTGGGATCTCAAACAGACAAACGGAAACCCTGAAAGTGAATCCAGAAGAATACCCAGCACATCTCCGCATCTCAGTCCCCAATAACAGTGACAGATTTGCTGAGTCTTAACAAATTCCCCCCTTAGCGAAAAGGCCACCAGCGTTTTCCTATAGTCTGTGTCTCTATCTTCCCATGTGGGGAGCAACTGGGGAATGTACAAATCATTGCTATTCTGTTGGATGTCTTAAAATAACCTTAGTTATCTTTAAGTCTTGATCAAATGTACAATACAAACATATGTTAAACTTAATATCTACTGTTGCACAGGCGCAAACCCTGTGGTCTTTCTTTAAAAAATGGGGATTTTGTGTTTCCAGATACAATGCATTCGGAAAGTATTCAGACCCCTTCCCCTTTCTCCACATTGTGTTACACTATAGCCTTGTTCTAAAATGGATTCAATCATTGTTTCCCCTCATCAATCTACACACAATGCCCCATAACAACAAAGTGAAAACAGGTTTTTACATATTTTTTTCTCATATGTATAAAAAAAAAAAAAAACTGAAATACCTTATTTGCCTGTAACACAAGACTAACAATTTAGACAGAACAAGTCAAACATAAATCTGAACGCTCCAACTCCGGACCGCAGCCACACCACTTGATTCCGTTGGTTTGGTTTTAAATCCCTGTTTTTTTAACAAAGATTTTAAAAAAAACATTCACATGCAAGGACACTTTCAATTCTTAACATGACTTCACGTTTAAGACCTCAATCTGCCGCTGCAAATGTGCAGCCAACCAGGGGGGAAACAGTCAAGTGTACATTCACAAAGAACAAGGCACTGTACAGATGGCGGATCTTAATTTGATCACTCTTTTGATGCTGATCATTTTTCTGCACGGCAGGAAACACAAACTTGCAGTGTATTCAAGGTTTAAAAAGGCTTAAAAGAAAATTGTATTTTCACTTGAGAACTTGATACTTGATTTGCCCTAACATTTTCTGTTTCTGCAGGATTTGTTTTCCTGCTGTAGCAAACTGGCTTAAATTAACAACATATTGTACACACCTCAATGTGACATATTGTGTCTAGATCGGCAGAATAGTTCATACCAAATGGAAAGTCAACTGATACAGTGGACAAGTTAAGTTTGAGTATACAGCACTACTTCCTAGTGTCATGTCTTTGGCTATGCCGGATTAAGTGATATGACATGCTATTCTATGAAATAATTTCTCTGTAATTAATATTATCTGATTGAGCTAATCATGTAGAGAGTCGGGCACCACAAAATAATATTTATGGAGCTGCGATCTTCCGAATAAACTCTTAAAGACCTAGTAATATTTTATGACACTGGGATCATACAGTAGGTCATAGGTCAATGCAGTGATCCTAGTGAAGACACAAAAGGACCACACCTACACAAACACAGACACACACAGACACACACACAGCCCCCATCACTGGCCCCTCAGTCATTTTCTTAGTCATCAACAGTGACACCTGTGACCTTTCGTGACAGGTTGCATTGACAACAGCACACACACCCACCACTCCAAAATCAAACAAAGGCCTTGTGAAATTCTGAGGCTGTAGCTAAAGATAATGACTCTAGCATGACATCATTTTTATATTGAATAGCTCACTATGTGTTTATGCTAGAGACTTACTGTTTCTGCATTGACTGCAGCTCAATTCTCTCTTTCCGCCGATCTAAAGTTTAAACCAGTGGTTCTTAACCTTGTTGGAGGTACTGAACCCCACCAGTTTCATATGCGCATTCACCGAACCCTTCTTAATTGAAAAAACAAATCAAATTCAAAACATAGGTATATATTTGACTGGTGCACAAAATGAACCGTGCATCAACATCACTGTGTACAAAGAACAAAATCATCAAAACATTTTCACACAGATGATCATTTTCACACAAAAACAAAAACATAATAATGAATATTTACTGCAAATCAGTGTGACTTCTGCTGTTGCCTTTCAGAGACCAGTTCAGAAATGCGCGGCTTCACCTTGGCAAGTGCCACTCATGTCATTTTCGCAACAAAGTCTGTTCCTTTTCTTCGTTTTTATGTCCAGCATCCTCGAAAAGGATTGCTCGCAAAGATATGTTGTAACAAACGGTATGAAAATCTCCAGAGCTTTCTTAGCAATAACAGGGTACGTTACCATTTGTTGACACCAAAACGTTGAAAGCGTTGTTGTTCTGAAGAGTTGCTGTTGAACCTGGCTCTGCTGAATTTCCATGATTTCATTGAGGTATTCATCATTGACATCTGTTATCTCAACACTAAACGTGAACGGCTGTCTCACCCATGCTGGATATGACTCTCTTGTAGGGAAGTATCCGTCGAGAGAATTTGCAAGCTCATCTAAGTGCATGGCAATTGCTTGCTTCAGTTCAGCGGGTACAGAAATGTCTCCAATTCCAGATACATCTTCGATCTTACTTACACAGTCGTCCAGCAGGGGAAAGTTTGCGAAGTTATTGTTCTCTGTTCGTCGTTTCCATAACGGTAGCTTTTTTTGAAAAGCCTTCAGGTTTTCCTCCGCTTCGATGATGTTGACTCCACCGCCCTGCATCTTTTGATTGAGATGATTGAGAGCTGCGAAGATATCGGCCATGTACGCTAAAATGAGAATGAACTCAGAATTTTTGAAGCAATCTGCATGACAATGTTGGTGCTCTTGCAAAAACAGGGCTAATTCCACACGCACGGCAAAAACACGATTCAGCACCTGTCCCCGGGATAACCACCTAACGTTAGAATGGTACAGAAGTACCTCGAATTCAGAGCCCATTTCTTTACACAGCTCACTGAAGATGCGATACCGCAGAGCACTAGTTCGCACATAGTTCACGCATTCCACTACAATTTTTAATACTTCTGCCAGTTTTGGAGGCAAGGTTTTTGTTGCCAACGCATGCCTGTGCAGAATACAATGCGTAACAATGATGTGTGGTGCATCGGCTTTCACTAGCGCACCAAAACCAGACTTTCTTCCCAGCATGACTGGAGCTCCGTCCGAACAAACTGCAGAAACCATATCCCACGAAAGATTGTTGTCTTTGAAGAAGTCATCCACAAGTTTCTTCACATCGGCTGCCTTAGTTGTTGTTGTAAGAGGCTTACAAAATAAAAATTCTTCCTTTATCACGTCGTCTTTCACATAGCGCACGAATACTGCAAGCTGGCTTAGATTGGAAACATCTGTGGTCTCGTCGAGTTGAAGGCTGAATTTTGCCGGGCTTGAAATCAGATCTGCAACTACTTGAGCCAAGATGTCTTTGCTCATGTCCTCGATTCTGTCGCTGATGGTGTCATTTATAGGAGGAATTTGGGATAACTTAACTTCGGCCTCTTTTCCCAGCATGATATTCGCCATCTTCAACGTAGCTGGTTTTATGAGTGTTTCACCAATGGTGTGTGGTTTGCCCTGCTTTGCGATCAGGTAAGCAACTTCGTACGATGCTGTGAGGATCGGTTTGTTGATGGGTACAAAGCCGAGAACAGGCAGAGTAGCCTTTTCATCGAATCTGGCTCTCTTCACCTTGAATTCAGCGAGCGTTGTGTTCTTGTATTTTCCATCTCCATGCAGCTTAAGGAAGTGTTCTCTTAGTTTTGCCGGTGCTAGACTAGAATTGCTCAACTTGGCATTGCAAATCATGCAGTTAGGACACTGACTCCCATCACGTTCGGTTATACATGTAAATCCATATTGTACATATTCGTCAGACCACTTTCTTTTTTTGCTCGACATAGTAAGTATGAAGGGATTAAAATATTAAGAAAGAAATCACAAGTCGACTACTGAGCGCACCAAATTCCCTGCAGCACAGATAGGCCAAACGATGTAGCGTGATCACCTGCAGCCAATGATGGCCAAGCGGAGCGTGTCATCACGAATCATATTAATCGAATGTGTGTCTTGACCTCCGCCGAACCCCTGAGACTGACTCACCGAACCCCTGGGGTTCGATCGAACCCAGGTTAAGAACCACTGGTTTAAACCTATTCCTGGAGCTTGTTGAAAGTGGTGTTTTCTACACAGAGGATCCGGACAAGAAAATTGTCACAAAATCGTCTGTAAAACCCTTGCATCTGCCAAGTCCCCAACAACCGGATGTCCTGGTTTTCAGGGGAAATTGAAAGAGAGCCTGTGATGCAACTTCCTCTTCTGAACGTTAACAAGGTGACACCATTTTAACTACTCCTCCACATTTACTGGATTGGTTGAACAGTGCAGAAGAGAACCTCCCCCAACATTTTTTTATTCTCGTCACGACCAGTATGTAGAGGATCTAGTTTCAGGTGTTTCTTTTATGCCTGCTACGTTAGGTAAGTAAAACCTGAACAGTTTAAGCTAGCGTCTCTCACGAACAAAACAGTGTCATATGTTTTGCTCTACAACATCCACAAGCAGTCGTCTGAACTTTCAGACACCCAAGTCCTAATTTCGAAAATGTGCTCTCACAAAACCAACTGTCCAGACCGAACCGTTTGAGTTACAAACTAATAAGTCACCAACATCGACAGGTAAACACTCACTCACTTGTTTTGCTCTATGACCTACACAAGTGCAGGGGAAGGTAACCCTGTAAGAATGGCACAAAAGTTAATAAGGTGTAAAAAAAAGTGCCATAAACAAAGTGATTGAATATGGCAAAAAAAAACTTGCAAATCCATGAGTTTTCTTATATCTCCAAGATATAGGAAAAACACTTCAAAACCTTATTCCTCTTGAAACATTTTTGTTTTGTTTTGCAATTTATGAATGTGTTATTCAATGTGTTTCTATGGGCTATAACAGTAAAGGCCAAATTCAATATTTTATCCCCCCTAAAATATATACAATATATACAAAAGTATATGGACACCCCTTCAAATTAGTGGATTTGGCTATTTCAGCCACACCCGTTGCTGACAGGTGTATAAAATCAAGCACACAGCAATGCAATCTCCATAGACAAACATTATTAATAAAATTGCCTTACTGAAGAGCTAGTGACTTTCAACATGGTACCGTCATAGGATGTCACCTTTCCAACAAGTCAGTTCGTCAAGTTTCTGCCCTGCTAGAGCTGCCCCAGTCAACTGTAAGATCTGTTATTGTGAATTGGAAATGTCTAGGAGCAACAACGACTCAGCCGCAAAGTGGTAGGCCACACAAGCTCACAGAACGGGACCTCTGAGTGTTGAAGCGGGTAGCATGTAAAAATTGTCTGTCCTCAGTCGCAACACTCACTACCGAGTTCCAAACTGCCTCTGGAAGCAACATCAGCACAAGAACT
>NC_048573.1:16701263-16793763 GCF_013265735.2 Oncorhynchus mykiss
TATAGACGTGTGTGTATAGCATGTTTATAGACGTTGTGTATGTAGCATGTTTATAGACATTCTGTGTGTAGCATGTTTATAGGCGTTGTTTGTGTTGCATGCTAATAGACATTGTGTGTGTAGCATGTTAATAGGCATTGTGTGTGTAGCATGTTAATAGACCTTGTTTGTGTAGCATGTTTATAGATGCTGTGTGTGTGTAGCATGTTTATAGACATTGTGTGTGTATCATGTTAATAGACATTGTTGGTGTGTAGCATGTTTATAGACCTTGTGTGTGTAGCATGTTTATAGACGCTGTTTGTGTCTGTATCATGTTAATAGACATCGTGTGTGTAGCATGTTTATAGAATTTGTCTGTGTAGCATGTTTATAGACATTGTGTGTGTATAGCATGTTTATAGACGTTGTGTATGTAGCATGTTTATAGACATTCTGTGTGTAGCATGTTTATAGACGTTGTTTGTGTTGCATGTTTATAGATGCTGTGTGTGTGTAGCATGTTTATAGACATTGTGTGTGTATCATGTTAATAGACATTGTTGGTGTGTAGCATGTTTATAGACCTTGTGTGTGTAGCATGTTATTAGACGTTGTGTGTGTGTGTTTAGCATGTTTATAGACATCATGTTTGTGTAGCATGCCTGGTGCTGTCTTCGCCTCCTTGATGCGTGACCTGCTATTGTACCTGGGCCCCCAGGAAGAGGAATTAGAGCACATTCAACAGGGGGGGGGGGGTGTTCTAGTGTGTGTAATGGCTCCTTTTTACCACCCTGTAAACTCACTCCTCTTTTTATGGTTGAGGGTGGTGGGATGGGGTGGAAGAGAAGGGAAGAGAAGGGAAGACAAGGAGGAATGAGGGATGGATGGGGGACTGTTGATGATGCAGTGAGGCTTTGGCAGTTTCACTGCTGCAATTTTACGACAACAGCTATGTTTGTTTTACAGGCTTTTCACATTGTCCCTGTACTATATCACAGTCCCCCTCTCTCAAAGGCATCAATTAAACCTTCTACGTCTATATATCTTTTATAGAGGTGCATGCTGGTGGTCCTGATGGTGATAGGCGATATTCAGTGGACAGGGCTGTGAATCAGATGTACGACTCATTCGATTCTAACAAGGATCCCATATTCCATATCTCTATTCTAACACTGACATGCGGTCTCTCTCTCCACAGATCTCATTCAGATAACTCAGCCAATGCGCTCTGTGCATCCGTCCATCTGTCTCTCTGATAGCGCCGGGCCAGTCTGGTGCTGTTTCAGTCCGTCTGTCCATTGACTGAGCACTGGCACCCTCTACTACAACAGAGCCACGGCACTGGAGCAAGGCCTCTGTTCCAAATGGCACCCTATTCCCTAGTGCACTACGTTTGATTAGAGCACTATGGGCCCAGCGTCACGGATTACTGTTACTGAACTGTCTCATTACACACACCAGATTCCCATTCCCCTGATTAGTAATTGTATATATGTGCCCTCTGTTCACCATTGTCTTGGTCGGTTATTGTTCTATTGTCCGTTGGTCTGTGAGTACCTGTGCGTCTGTGAGTACCTGTGCATTGTTATTTCGGCTATCGTGCTGCGTTTATTATGATCTTGTTATTACGGGTCTCGTCCCGTGTATTTATTAGAGGTTTTACCTCGCTCTTTTGTTTGGGTTACATCCCTATGTTTTCTATAAGTGTTTGTTTTGGGCTTCGTCCCCGTGCCTTTTCATGGCATGTTGTATATTTTGGGTTTGAGTATTAAACCCCCCTATTACGAATTCCTGCGCCTGTCTCCAATAATTTATACAACGTGACACTCAGGCCGAAAGTAGCGCAATATTGGGATACAGCCAAGGATTCTCCTCAACGATCAACAACAACAGAGAATCCACAAATCTAAACCTTAAAACCTCCAGCCTATCAATTCTATAAATTAGGAGACCCCCTCTTGACCGTACGATCTCTTTATATCCTCAGAGATTCTCAGGCATTCGCTGAGATGGTCACCACTGCCAAAAAAGTGTTTTGGGCCGGCGCTCAAACATTTGTTGAGCAACTCCTCAGCTTTAATTTTGGACTAAAAGTCTGTGTTTTTTTTTCTGTGGGCACATTGCCATTCGTTGTTGGGAAGGGGGGGGGCCTCGTATTTAGGAAGAGATTATTCATGGATACGCTTACATAACCTTAGCAGACACACACAAACACACACATGCATACACACACACACAGAGCCATCAGAAAGTATTCACACTCCGTGGCTTTTCCACATGTTGTTGTGTTACAGACTGAATTTAAAATGGATTAAATGTCACTGGCCAACACACAAGACCCCATAATGTCAAAGTAGAATTAAGTTTTTAGAATATTTTACAAGTGAATTAAAAATGAAATGTCTTGAGTCAATACGTATTCAACTCCTTTGTTCTGGCAAGCCTAAATAAGTTTCATGACTCACTCAGTGTGCAATAACAGTGTTTAACATGATTTTTGAATGACTACCTCATCTCTGTACCCCACACATACAATTATATGTAAGGTCCCTCAGTCGAGCAGTGAATTTCAAACAAAGACGCAACCAATGCCTCGTAAAGAAGGTAGCCTATTGGTAGATGGGTAAATAAAATTAAAAACAGACAGTCACTATCCCTTTGAGGATGGTGAAGTTATTCATTACACTTTGAATGGTGCATCAAAACAGGGAGTCACTACAAAGATACAGGCATCCTTCCTAACTCGTTTGCTGGAAAGGAAAGAAACAGCTCAGGGATTTCCCCATGAGACCAATGGTGACATTAAATCAGTTACAGAGTTTAATGGCTGTAATAGGAAAAAACTGAGGATAGATCAACAACATTGTAATTACTCTACAATACTAATCTAAATGACAAAGTGCAAAGAAGGACCTAAGTGACAGAGTGCAAAGAAGGAAGCCTGTACAGAATAAAAAATATTCCTAAACAGGCATCCTGTTTGCATTAAGACACTAAAGTAAAACTGCAAAAAATGTGTCAAAGATGTTTGGGGGCAAACCCAACACAGTACCTCACTTCATATTTCATATCATATTTCCAATATGGTGGTGGCTGCATCATGTTATGGGTATGCTTATCATTGACAAGGACTAGAGTATTTTTTAGGATACAAATAAATGGAATAGAGCTAAGCGCAGGCAAAATCCTAGAGAAAAACCTGGTTCAGTCTGGTTTCTAACAGACACTGGGAGACAAATGTACCTTTCAGCAGAACAATAACCTAAAATACAAGGCCAAATATACACTGGAGTTGCTTACCAAGATGACATTGAATGTTCCTGAGTGGCCTAGTTACAGTTTTGACTTAAATTGGCTTGAAAATCTATGTAAATCTATGATCAATAACCTACTTGACAGAGCTTGAAGAATTTTTAAAATAATTATGTGCAAACATTGTACAATCCAGGTGTGCAATGCTCTTAGAGACTTACCCAGAAAGGCTCACAGCTGTAACCGCTGCCAAAGGTGATTCTAACATGTATTGACTGGGTCATTTTCAGTATATTTGCAAACATTTCTAAAAACATGTTTTCATTTTGTCATTATGGGGTATTGTGTGTCGATGTGTGAGAGAGTTTTGGGGGGGGTATTCAGGCTGTAACACAACAACATGTGGAATAAGTAAAGGCGTATGAATACTTTCTGAATGCACTGTGTACATACATACACAGCTGGAAAAGTGTGTGTGTATATATGCTGCATGTTGTCTGACAATGTAAACACGTGTATTGTATTGCTTCCTAAGGCATGGTCTGTATCATGTTGCTCCAGGTTGTTAGTGCTTGTGTATGAATGGGTCGTACTAGGACATATATGTGACTATATACTTAAAGGAAAAAAACTTCTTCAAATATCTTGAAAACTTCACCAAAACCTTTTGGGACTGTATTAACAGTGCAGTAAAAAAAAAAAAAAAAAAATCTTTCAAATGTAATTTATGAGTGGATTTTTCCTGGAAGTCAAAACAGAGAAGGGGCATGTCTGATTCTGCTAACATCAAAACTGACCTGGGTTCAGATAAGCTATGAAAGATAAAATGTATTAGTCAAGAAGGAAATATTTGGTTTAGGTTGGCTCAAATTAATACAAAGCAGGTCATTTAAAAGTCAATGCTATTGATGTTTGCCAGAACCTGTCTTTTTACGGTGGAAAGGTTTAGCATTTCCATCACTGTATGTCTGGCTCAGGACTGGTCTACAGATGTACAAACTTATTTTCCTGCCAAGCAAATTTGCTGTAGCAGGAAAATAATCCTGCAGCAACAAGAAATGTGAATTATTATGTGGATTTTAATGAATGGACATTGTTGTAGGGTTTGATACCTTTTTCGTAAGGGCAAATCAAGTCTGACATTTCAAAGTGGAAATGACAAACTTTAGAAGCCTTTTAAAAACTAAAATACACTACACGATTGCATTTCCTGCTGTGCATTAATCCTCAGCAACAAAAGAGTGATCAAATTAAGATCCTACATCTGTACATCAGTGAACTGAAGCTCACTCTCTCCCAGTGATTCTCACTCTACAGATCGTAGCTCTGTCTCCGATCTTTTGTCTTTCTAAGCAACTAACTCGCTGACTTTCTCTGAGACTGGAGTACATCAGTTGAAGTTGAGGCGATTCTCTCTCTATGGTTCGAGGCACCTGTCTGTCTCTGGAACCTTTCCTCTTTCACCCTGAGATACTGAACACTGTAGCTGTTGTCTGTCTGTTTGAGCTGGCTGATACACGACTCAGAGTGAGGGTGTGAGGAGAGAAGCGCTGGAGAGTCTCCGATAATTCATGGAGTGTTAGGGGTTCTCATCCTCTGGTTTCATACCAAATGCTTTTCCCGATCACATTTACAGTCTATTTTTTTTTTTTTTTTTTTTACCTTTATTTAACCAGGCAAGTCAGTTAAGAACACATTCTTATTTTCAATGACGGCCTGGGAACAGTGGGTTAACTGCCTGTTCAGGGGCAGAACGACAGATTTGTACCTTGTCAGCTCGGGGGTTTGAACTCGCAACCTTCCGGTTACTAGTCCAACGCTCTAACCACTAGGCTACCCTGCCGCCCCTATTACTAGGACTACACACAGGAGACCTAACACGGGGTTAGAGGATAGGAGAGGAGGATGAGGAGGAGGAAGAGGGGGAGTAAAACAAAGAAGG
Source organism: Oncorhynchus mykiss (assembly GCF_013265735.2). NCBI lineage: Eukaryota > Metazoa > Chordata > Actinopteri > Salmoniformes > Salmonidae > Oncorhynchus > Oncorhynchus mykiss. The sequence continues at coordinate 16,706,440 of NC_048573.1, forward strand.
ATTGCAACATTCATCCTCTTCTCTGCAATTCCCTGTCCTCTTCACTATATCCAAGACTCATTTTATTTTTCTACTTTTTGTAGTTTTTATTTCGACCATCAGATTTATGTTCACCTAGAGGCTTCCTCCTCGAGAGCAAATATTTACAGTGTGAGCTTAGAGGAAATAAATGGCCCCCCACGGAGAGAGACGGAGTCCTGGCTTCACTCCAGGTGGCACGCGTCACACACACACACACACACAAACACAAACACACACACCATCATGGACATCAAAGGGTCTATAGTTATTTAGGGAACACGGACAAGCTAATCACAGACCTATGACTTAAATTCTACCTCTTACATCTCTCTCTCTCTCCCTCTCTCCTTCCCATTGTCCATTTGCCCTCTTTCACATTTTCTCTCTACCCTCCCTATATTTTTCCACTTCCATATACAGTGCCATCAGAAAGTATTCAGACCCCTTGAATCTTTCCATATGTTATTACGTTAGTCTCATTATAAAATTGATTTAAAGTATTTTTTTTAGCAAACTACACACAATATCCCATAATGACAAAGCGAAAGCAGGTTTTTAGACATGTTTGCACATTCATTGAAAATAAAAACAGAATACATTATTTACATAAATATTCAACTTGATTGGAGTCCACCTGTGTTAAATTCAATTGATTGGACATGACTTGGAAAGGCACACACCTGTCTGTATAAGGTCCCACAGTCAACACAAATAAAAAGCTGTGAGGTCGAAGGAATTGTGTCGAGGCACGATTCTGGGGAAGGGTGGCAAAACATTTCTGCAACATTGAAGGTCCGCAAGAACACAGTGGACCCCTTCATTCTTAAATGGATGAAGTTTGGAACCACCCAGACTCTTCCTAGAGCTGACCGCCTGGCCAAACTGAGCAATCGGGGGAGAAGGGCCTTGGTCAGGGAGTTGATCAAGAGCCTGATGGTCACTCTTACAGAGCTCTAGACTTCCTCTGTGGAGACGGGAGAACCTTCCAGAAGGAGAACCATCTCTTTTTTTAGCGGCAGGGACTGGGAGACTAGTCAGGATCGAGGGAAAGATGAACGGAGCAAAGTACAGAGAGATCCTTGATGGAAACCTGCTCCAGAGCACACTGGGGTGAAAGCTCACCTTCCAGCAGGACAACGACCCTAAGCACACAGCCAAGACAACACAGGTGTTGCTTCGAGACAAGTCTCTGAATGTCCTTGAGTGGCCCAGCCAGAGCCTGGACCTGATGGAACATCTCTGAGTGACCTGAAAATAGCTGTGCAGCAACGGTCCCCATCCAACCTGACAGAGCTTGATAGGATCTGCAGAGAGGAATGGGAGAAACTCCCCAAATACAGGTGTATCAAGCTTGTAGCGTCATACCCAAGAAGTCTCGATGCTGTAATCGCTGCCAAAGGTGCTTCAACAAAGTACTGAGTAAAGGGTCTGAATACATTCCTGATATTTAAGTTTTTTATTTTCAATAGATTTGCATACATTTCTAAAAACCTGTTTTAGCTTTGTCATTAAGGGAAAAATTGTTTTAACAAATGTTATAATAAGTCTGTAACGTAACAACATGTGGAAAAAAATCAAGGGTTCTGAATACTTTCCGGAGGCACTGTATCTCTCTCTCTCTCGCTCTCTCTCTCTCTCTCTCTCTCTCTCTCTCTCTCTCTCTCTCTCTCTCTCTCTCTCTCTCTCTCTCTCTCTCTCTCTCTCTCTCTCCTCCCTCCATCCTCCCTGTCCTCCCAGGCTGTGATAGTCCTGCCAGGGTGAGAGGAAGAGAGAAAGAAAATGAGATGTTACCCTCTGACTGCATCTATCACATTCTCTCCATTCTCTGGCTTCAGGCTAGACCTGACAACTGTTATTGGTATGGACTAGGAGTACACTGTGTCATGTTTTCCCTTTCAGTCATGTGACTTAGTAGCCTGGTCCCAGATATGTTTGTGCTGTCTTGCCAACTGCTAGGGTCATTGTCATGACAGCACAAACAGATCTGGGATCAGGCTAGATTAGTAATTTCCGGGTGGCCAAGGAGAATGGGGACTCTATTGACGCAAAGTAACATGTTGTTTAAAGAGGCTTCTTCTATCTTCTGTCTATCTCATCACATTCCAGACATGTTTTATTTTCCTGGTCCCCACAAGAATAGTAAAACACGTCCACACACACACACACCCAAGGTCAGCTCCTCCCTGTCCAAACTAAAATATTCCTCAGTTCTGTACTTCAAGCTACCGAAGAACCCGAAGAACCCGACATTCACCTCCATCCACAGTAGCAGACCTCTAAACACTTCCTTCCTATCTCTAGTAGTTCAGAGTCTGAAGTGAAGACAACACTAACCCTGCTAACAGCAGCACAGACGTTACCCATAACTACCACAACACCTTTCACTAGGTCAAGCCTGGTGGTGTTTCAGAAGCACAATATGAAATCCTGAGGAAGAGATCTGCCTAACGATGGACGGTATATGGGGCAGAAATGCATGATGTAGGTGAATGTTGTTTTTATCTTTCCAAAAAAATAAAAATACAAAGGTTTGTATAACACCTTTATATATACTGCTCATAAAGGGAACACTAAAATAACACATCCGAGATCTGAATGAATGAAATATTCTTATTAAATACCTTTTTCTTTACATAGTTGAATGTGCTGACAACAAAATCACACAAAAATTATGGATGGAAATCAAATTTATCAACCCATGGCGGTCTGGATTTGGAGTCACACTCAAAATTAAAGTGGAAAACCACACTACAGGCTGATCCAACTTTGATGTAATGTCCTTAAAACAAGTCAAAATGAGGCTCAGTAGTGTGTGTGGCCTCCATGTGCCTGTATGACCTCCCTACAACGCCTGGGCATGCTCCTGATGAGGTGGCGGATGGTCTCCTGAGGCATCTCCTCCCAGACCTGGACTAAAGCATCCGCCAACTCCTGGACAGTCTATGGCGTTGGTGGATGGAGCGAGACATGATGTCCCAAATGTGCTCAATTGGATTCAGGTCTGGGGAACGGGCGGGCCAGTCCATAGCATCAATGCCTTCCTCCTGCAGGAACTGCTGACACACTCCAGCCACATGAGGTCTAGCATTGTCTTGCATTAGGAGGAACCCAGGGCCAACCGCACCAGCATATGGTCTCACAAGGGGTCTGAGGATCTCATCTCGGTACCTAATGGCAGTCAGGCTACCTCTGCCGAGCACATGGAGGGCTGTGCGGCCCCCCAAAGAAATGCCACCCCACACCATGACTGACCCACCGCCAAACCGGTCATGCTGGAGGATGTTGCAGGCAGCAGAACATTCTCCAGACTGTCACGTCTGTCACATGTGCTCAGTGTGAACCTGCTTTCATCTGTGAAGAGCACAGGGCGCCAGTGGCGAATTTCCTAATCTTGGTGTTCTCTGGCAAATGCCAAACGTCCTGCACGGTGTTGGGCTGTAAGTACAACCCCCACCTGTGGATGTCGGGCCCTCATACCACCCTCATGGAGTCTGTTTCGGACCGTTTGAGCAGATACATGCACATTTGTGGCCTGCTAGAGGTCATTTTGCAGGGCTCTGGCAGTGCTCCTCCTGCTCCTCCTTGCACAAAGGTGGAGGTAGCGGTCCTGCTGCTGGGTTGTTGCCCTCCTACGGCCTCCTCCATGTCTCCTGATGTACTGGCCTGTCTCCTGGTAGCGCCTCCATGCTCTGGACACTACGCTGACAGACACAGCAAACCTTCTTGCCACAGCTCGCATTGATGTGCCATCCTGGATGAGCTGCACTACACCTGAGCCACTTGTGTGGGTTGTAGACTCCGTCTCATGCTACCACTACAGTGAAAGCGCCGCCAGCATTCAAAAGTGACCAAAACATCAGCCAGGAAGCATAGGAACTGAGAAGTGGTCTGTGGTTATCACCTGCAGAACCACTCCTTTATTGGGGGTGTCTTGCTAATTGACTATAATTTCCACCTGTTGTCTATTCCATTTGCACAACAGCATGTTTAAGTGTTCCCTTTATTTTTTTGAGCAGTGTATATAGAACATATAAGTTCTGCCTTGGACATGTTGAGGGTGGTGAGATTGTTGAGGGTGGTGAGCGACACACAGGAAGCAGTAACCTGTGGTTTAGCCTAGCATCACACCACAGGAGGTTTGGAGGCAGCTTAATTGGGGAGGACGGGCTCAAGGTGATGACTGGAGCGGAATAAGGGGAATGGTATCAAATACATCAAACACATGGCTTCCAAGTGTTTGACGCCATTTCATTTGCTCCGTTCCAGACATTATGAGCTGTTCGCTCCCTCAGCAGCCTCCTGTGTGTCACACAGCGTCTTCCTTCCTCAGAGTCTGTCTGTCTGTCTGCTTAAACACACACACACACTCTGTCTGCTCTCTGGCTCTCTGCAATTAATTAAACAGGAGTTAATAAGCAGACTGTCTTTTGTCTCCACAACATCTGATTGTGATTTGGGAGCCGTTCCCGTTGATGACCCTGATGCCCTCAGCACATTTCAGAGCCAGTATTTTAAAAATGTCGGCAGCAACAGCACAACAGGGGGAGCGAGAGAGAGCGAGAGTGAGGGAAAGAGAGAGAGAGAGAAAGAGAGAGAGAGCTAGGTCATCTGAGACCTAATGCACACAAACACACATCACTGTCTGTCACAGACCCCTACCAGGCCTCTCTACACACTGATAGGTCTAGGATCGACACACACACACACACCCACACACACACACACACACACACACACACACACACACACACACACACACACACACACACACACACGGCTCCAAGGTCAGCTCCTACACCTTGGGGAAATGTGTTGATCAGGATCTCAGCACTGACTGGCTACACAGACTCCTTAGTGAATCAATGACACTTGGTAATTTGTCCTTAACTCACAGTGAGCTTACAGGGCACTGTATAGAATACATTTGATTGAATATGATTGACAGGCATCATGGGGCTAAGTGGTCTGTTTTCAGAGGTGAACTAGTCAGATAGCCCAGGCTGAAACCCTCTGAAATCACACGTCACCATCCGTCACCACATCCAGTGACTCTCCAAAGACCCCAGGGATGTCCTTATTGACAACGGTTCTTGAAACCACTGTGCACAGAACTAGTGCATACACCAAGATGAAACCATTAGACGCATTGTAGAGGGTCCACACTCCAAAAAGTTATTTTTAAAGTAATTTTATGCTTACATATTTATTCACGAGGCAACAAGAACGGAGTCAACATGGCTGTCCTTACCATAGATATAAAACTGCTCTATGTCTATGGTCCATACTGGGCACATTCCCCTACATCTGTGACCTACCTGTGCACTCTTGCTGCAGCCCCTTGCCGTAGTGGCCCTTCTCACAGATACAGTCATACTGGCCCGTGTGGGTGCCACACTTGCAGCTGGCCATGATGTCACAGCAGTCCGAACCTGCCTCACACAGAGACGAGCAGCGGGATAGGTCCTCCTGGATGTAACTTCCTGTTGGCAGGTCTGAGGGGAGACAAGGGTCGACACAGGGGTCAAAGGTCACCCGAGGATATTTGTAAATATTTTCATCATTTCATAAACTTCTTGCTTGGCCATAGAAAAGGAGAGAGGAGAGATGGAAAGAAAGGAGAGGTGGAGAAGAGAGGGAGTGAGTGGAGGGTCAACTCACTAAAAGAGGAGCGAGGGGTGATGAGAAAGGAGAGGTGGAGAAGAGAGGGAGTGAGTGGAGGGTCAACTCACTAAAAGAGGAGCGAGGGGTGATGAGAAAGGAGAGGTGGAGAAGAGAGGGAGTGAGTGGAGGGTCAACTCACTAAAAGAGGAGCGAGGGGTGATGAGAAAGGAGAGGTGGAGAAGAGAGGGAGTGAGTGGAGGGTCAACTCACTAAAAGAGGAGCGAGGGGTGATGAGAAAGGAGAGGTGGAGAAGAGAGGGAGTGAGTGGAGGGTCAACTCACTAAAAGAGGAGCGAGGGGTGATGAGAAAGGAGAGGTGGAGAAGAGAGGGAGTGAGTGGAGGGTCAACTCACTAAAAGAGGAGCGAGGGGTGATGAGAAAGGAGAGGTGGAGAAGAGAGGGAGTGAGTGGAGGGTCAACTCACTAAAAGAGGAGCGAGGGGTGATGAGAAAGGAGAGGGAAAGCGAGAGGTGAGAGAGAACGAAGGCAGAGGAGAGGAGATAGCGAGGAGAGAGAGTGATTTTGTGATATAAGCAAACCAATGAATCAAACCAAAGGCCACTGGAAGAGGTCAATATACTGGTGGGAAAAAACATTCCTGAGTCATTTTACTGATAACTGTAGTTTACTCCAATCCTGATAACAGAGTAGATTACCGTAAATTGGCCTACTACTGTATAAACACATCTGTGTTGATGAATCCGGTGGAAATATCATGTACGCTAAGCTAGGGCTAGACATGCTTATCTGCCTCATACATAAATAATGACAAAGGGAGCAGGATTGGCTGAGTGATTGTTTGTTCTTTCTGAGAAGCGGGAACCAATCAAAGAGCATTGTGGGCCAGATGTTTTTCACACATGGCTGAGGATGGTGTTTGGTCCAGGGGTTGGCAGAGGTAGAGAAAGCAGACCTGGGTTCAAATAGCATTTGTACACTTCTAAAAATGTTAGCTACACTTGATTGAGCTTGCCTGGTGCAATGGACTCAATGGCTGGAACTGGGGCTATGGGGCTGAGGGGCTGATGCTTGAGTTGGGGTTGGCAGCGGCGAGGAGTAGACTTGGAGAGGGAGAGTCAGTAAAACAGAGACAAACGGCAGGCTTGATAACATGAACTGGCTGCCATGGCTCACACTGGATCCGCCCCAAAATTACACCCTAGTCCCTATATAGTCCTATGGGCCCTGTTCAAAAGTAGTTTACTATAAAGGGAATAGGGTGCCATTTGGGATGAACCGTCTGACAACCTTATCACTCTCTCTGTCTAACAGGACAGATTTACCACCATCTAGGTTCTAATGTAGGCTGTGTCCCAATGGTACTCTATTCCCTTTATAGTGCACTACTTTTGACCAGGGCCCATAGGGATATATACGGAATAGGGTGCCACTTGGGACGCTGAATAGATGGCTTCGGTGCTGCATGTTGTTGTTTTATGGACCGATGCAATTGACGTCTGAAAAATGATGACTCCAGCACCGAAGTATTTCACCTCCTTTTTGACTCTCTGATGTTATGTGTTGGCTAGATGTACAGAGCAAACTGTCTGCAGGACTTGGATGGAATTTTACCAAACTTCAATTTTATATATATATATACAGTGCATTCGGAAAGTATTCAGACCCCTTGACTTTTTCCACATTTTGTTAAGTTACAACCTTATTCTAAAATGGATTAAAGAAAAACAAAACCCCATCATGACAAAGCAAAAACATGTTTTTAGGGATTTTTCCAAATGTATTAACAGTAAAAAACAGAAATACCTTATTTACATAAGTATTCAGACCCTTTGCTATGAGACTCGAAATGTATTTATTTATGTATTTTATTTCACATGTATTTAACCAGGGAGGCCAGTTGAGAACAAGTTCTCATTTACAACTGCGACCTGGTCAAGATAAAGCAAATCAGTGCAACACAAACAACAACACAGAGTTACACATGGAATAAAAAGACATACAGTCAATAACACAATAGAGAAAAATGTGTGAAAATGAGGTAAGATAAGGCAATAAATAGGCCATAGTGGCGAAATAATTACAATTTAGCAATTAAACACTGGAGTGATAGATGTGCAGAAGATGAATGTGCAAGTAGAGATACTGGGGTGCAAAGGAGCAAAAAAAAAAATAACAATATGGGGATGAGATATTTACAGATGGGCAATGTACAGGTGCAGTGATCTGTGAGCTGCTCTGACAGCTGGTGCTTAAAGTTAGTGAGGGAGATATGAGTCTCCAGCTTCAGTGATTTTTGCAATTCGTTCCAGTCATTGGCAGCAGAGAACTGGAAGGAAAGGCGGCCAAAAGAGGAATTGGTTTTGGGGGTGACCAGTGAAATATACCTTCTGGAGCGCATGCTACGGGTGGGTGCTGCTATGGTGACCAGTGAGCTGAGATTAGGCAGGGTTTTACCTAGCAAAGACTTATAGATGACCTAGAGCCAGTGGGTTTGGAGACAAATATGAAGGGAGGGCCAGCCAACGAGAGCATACAAGTCGCAGTGGTGGGTAGTATATGGGGCTTTGGTGGCAAAACAGATGGTACTGTGATAGACTGCATCCAATTTGCTGAATAGAGTGTTGGAGGCTATTTTGTAAATGACATCGCCGAAGTCAAGGATCGGCAGGATAGTCAGTTTTACGAGGGTATGTTGGGCAGCATGAGTGAAGGATGCTTTGTTGCGAAATAGGATTTTAGATTTAATTTTGGAATGGAAATTGAGGTGCAAGTGCATCCTGTTTCCATTGATCATTCTTGAGATGTTTCTACAACTTGTTTGGAGTCCACCTGTTGTAAATTCAATTGATTGGACATGATTTGGAAAGACACACACCTGTCTATATAAGGTCCCACAGTTGATAGTGTTAGTCTGTGCAAAAACCAAGCCGAAGGAATTGTCCGTAGAGCTCTGAGACAGGAATGTGTCGAGGCACAGATCTGGGAAAGGTTACCAAAAAATGTCTGCAGCATTGAAGGTCTCCAAGAACACAGTGGCCTCCATCATTTTTAAATGGAAGAAGTTTGAAACCCCCACAACTCTTCCTAGAGCTGACCGCCGGGCCAAAATGAGCAATTGGGGGAGAAGGGCCTTGGTCAGGGAGGTGACCAAGAACCCGATAGTCACTCTGACAGAGCTCCAGAGATCCTCTGTGCAGATAGGTGAACCTTCTAGAAGGACAACCATCTCTGCAGCACTCCACCAATCAGGCCTTTATGGTAGAGTGGCCAGACGGAAGCCACTCCTCAGTAAACGAGACATGACAGACTGCTTGGAGTTTGCCATACGACACCTTGAGGACTCTCAGACCATGAGAAACAAGATTCTCTGATGAAACCAAGATTGAACTCTTTGGCCTGAATTCCAAGCATCACGTCTGGAGGGAACCTGGCACCATCCCTACGGTAAAGCATGGTGGTTGCGGCATCATGCTGTGGGGATGTTTTTCAGTGGCAGGGACTGGGAGACTAGTAAGGACTGAGGGCAGGTTGAATGGAGCAAAGTACAGAGAGATCCTTGATGAAAACCTGCTCTAGAGCGTTCAGGACCTCAGACTGGGGTGTAGGTTCACCTTCCATCAGGACAACAACCCTAAGCACACAGCCAATACAACGCAGGAGTGGCTTCGGGACAAGCATCTGAATGTCCTTGAGTGGCCCAGCCAGAGCCCGGACTTGAACCCGATCGAACATCTCTGGAGAGACCTGAAAATAGCTGTGTAACGACACTCTTCATCCAACCTGACAGGGCTTGAGAAGGTTTGCAGAGAAGAGTGAGAGAATCTCCCCAAATACAGGTATGTCAAGATTGTAGCGTCATACCTAAGAAGAGTCAAGGCTGTAATCGCTGCCAAAGGTGCTTCAACAAAGTACTGAGTAAAGGGTCTGAATACTTATGTAAATGTGATTTTTATTTTTTTTATTTGTAATAAATGTGCAAATATTTATAAAAAACAGTTTTTCGCTTTGCCGTTCTGGGTTATTGTGTGTAGAATGATGAGGGGGGAAACGATTTAATAAATTTTAGAATAAATAAAATCAAAATCAAGTCAAATCAAATTGTATTTGTCACATGCGCTGAATAGAACAGGTGTAGACCTGACAATGAAATGCTTATCGGGGGCACCGATGTTTAGGTAATTGAGATAATTATGTACATGTAGGAATAGTTATTAAAGTGGCTATGCATAGATAATAACAGAGTGGTAGCAGAGTGGGGGGGTGAAAATAGTCTGGGTAGCCATTTGATTAGCTGTTCAGGAGTCTTATGGCTTGGGGGTAGAAGCTGTTTAGAAACCTTTTGGTCCTAGACTTGGCGCTCCGGTACCGCTTGCGTGCGGTAGCAGAGAGAACAGTCTATGACTAGGGTGGCTGGAGTCTTTGACGATTTTTAGGGCCTTCCTCTGACACCGCCTGGTATAGAGGTCCTGGATGGCAGGAAGCTTGACCCCGGTGATGTATTGGTTGTAACGTTATGAAATGTGGAAAAAGTCAAGGGGTCTGAATACTTTCTGAATGCACTTTCTGAATGCACTATATATCTAGTCAGAATGGGCTGCCTGTATGCAAAGTTGAGAAAAACATCTTCCACTCAATCTTTCCTTCCCACAAATCTCCCATTGACATAGTACTGTAAAACCTGATTCACATAAGCCTTCAAGTGTCAGCCTGGGTACCAGTCTCTCGTGCTATCATTAAACTCCTTGCCACTCCTTTATGAAAATGTATTTGGCATGACACGCAAGTCAAATAAAATTGTATTCGTCATTGTGCTGAATACAACAAGTGGAGACTTGACAAGGAGTGGCAAAGAGTGAAAAGACTGGTACTCAAACTATTCAGTTGCTCATACCCCTCACCTTCATGCAGCGCACGGCGAGCCAGGGCCTCAAACTCGGCGAAGTTGTGCACCAGGTAGCAGTGCTGGTCCTTGGGATGTGAGGCCATGTCATGTAACTCTCTGATGTTCCCCTGCCAGATCCCCAGGGTGTAGATCTCCACCCCCTGCTCCCTCAGAGCGGCCGCCACCGGGCGAGGGTCGCCCCCGTTGGAGTAGCCGTCCGTTATCAGGAAGATCACCTTAGTGGCGTTGGCCCGCGAGTGACGCAGGATTTGCTGCGGGGGGGGGGGGGGGGGGGGGGGGGCGGGGGGGGGGGGGGGGGGGAGAAGATTGGAATAATTAATACATGTGTGAATGAATGGTGGATGTAGTTGGATCATGATATTGTGGTATTGTGAAAGTGTGTGTGTGTGTGTGTTACGGTGTGTAACTCCATGAATATAGCAAATGCATTCATGTGGTTTGAAAGATACCATTGCTCGGAACGCAGACCAACATACCAACATATTTCCAACATCACTGACATGGTTCCATTTTAGAAATGGAATGATGAATGATATTAGTTAACTGCACATACAATCCCCCCAACACACACACACAACCCCACAATTCTGTGAGACTTACTCCTCGAAAACAAAATGGACATTGGCAAGTCAAGCAATAGAGAGAAGAGAAGAAAAAAGCAGCAATGACCCTCTCCTCTAGTCTGATAGGTCTGCTGTCAGCTAACCACTAGAGCACTAGAACAACCCTACTATAGCAGCTGCCTCACACCTGGGTTCAAGCACTGTTAGAAATAATTTAAAATGCTTTATCTGTGTTTGATGGAGCATGCTTGGCAAAATGGGACGAATATGATAGTCCCAAAAAGTGTTACCACCACCCATCTGGCTTCTTTAGGCAGGCTAATGCGAACTTTCAAAGTATTTCAAAGATTTCAAATCATATTTGCAGGACAGGACTCCCTCAGACACGGTAAAATAACAACTCAATGTTTATATCCCAGGACAAATTAGCTAGCAACAGCAAGCTAGCTAAATAGGACAAATTAGCTAGCAAGTGCAAGCTAGGTAGCTAAATTGCCAAAAATGTTTAATGCTTTTGGACCTGTCCCCAAATTAATGTCATTGGTTCAGAGTTTGTTTTGATATTTTAACCTGCGTGTCGTGATCAAGTCTGGTGTGGGGGTACAAAATAAAATGATGCACGGTGGCGCACGCAGCCGGTCTAATTGGCTTCAAGCGTCTCCAGCGGGGTAATGTAATTACTCCTCTCCTCAAAGTCACCCTGGTTCTCATCCCAAAATCCCAGTCCTGGCTGCTGCCCGCTCCCAGCTGTCAGTGCACCCTGGCAGGCTGCTTAGTTATGGTATGGGCCCTCCCTGGATCTCCCCTAGACCTAACTCCTGTCTGCTGTCACCAAACCACAGTGATGTCTTTGCGGCCTGAGGAGGGGGTGGAGTAGGGGTGAGGAGAGGAGAGAGAGACATGACTGAGAGAGAGGTTTGTGTCTTGGGGTGTTTCTGGGTCTTTTATGGGGCGGTTGTTCAAAGGGCTGTGGGGCCGCAGTGGTTCGTGTTACGGTGTGAGACGATGACTGATGGCTGGTGGTGAAGAAGGGGTTGCCACAGCTGAGTGTGTATATATATATATATATATATATAGAGAGAGAGAGTATATATAGTATATATATACTATATATATATATATACATGCACACACTGGTTCCTCTATCGCATATAAAACAGTTGTGGGCCTCACTAATTGTAGGATTTGGCAGCTGGTAAAGCGAAACACCTTTTGGCATAATGCCTCTGTGTGTGTTTGTGTGTGTGTGTGTGTGTGTGTGTGTGTGTGTGTGTGTGTGTGTGTGTGTGTGTGTGTGTGTGTGTGTGTGTGTGTGTGTGTGTGTGTGTGTGTGTGTGTGTGTGTGTGTGTGTGTGTGTGTACATCACATGCATTTCCTCAACAATGTACTTGGCAGGTCCTACTATGTGATACATCCATCTAAGAAAGATAAAAAAGCAGCAGTGGAGGGGTGTCTGTATTTGAGTTTAGATATCTGTCAAAGCATAGAGATAGGAGAGAGAGCGAGATGGGAGAGAGAGCTAAGAGAGAGCTAAGAGAGAGAAAGAGAGAGATGGGAGAGAGCTATGAGAGAGCTTAGAGAGAGAAATATAGATATGGGAGAGAGAGAGAGAGAGAGAGAGAGAGAGGAGTCCAAAGAGTCTAAAGAGTTTAAGGAAACTTTGCCGCTGTGCTTTCCAAAACGCCTCACACACTTTGGCAAGAGTGCAGAGAAGAGATGAGTGCTCCATATGTGCGGAGCTGCTGGGGGAGATATTCACATGCACACAAACACACACACACACACAAACACACACACACACTCGTTAAAGAAGGGATGGAAGAGGTGGGAATAGCAACTACAGTGGTGCATCTGAACAGATGCTACATTGACTTAAGTGGGGCTCATTGTTTGGGATATGACAAGGGCCAGATGCCAGACTACAGAAGATGTTGCCAAGAGCTTCTACCACCTTATGGGGCCATCATGGTGACAATGTCCTCAAGCCATTCATCCAATCAAATGGGATTTATGTGAATGAATATCAAATAAGTCCCCTCCCTCTCTCCCTCTCCCTCGGCAGCCCAGTGTCTTTGATCAAGGCTCAGACACACCTGTCTCTGTACGAGCTGTGGGTAATCCCAGCTGTATGGCTGCTCCTGTACCTGTGGCCATATGCTTACAAGATACAGTACCAGTCAAAAGTTTGGACACACCTACTCATTCAGGGGTTGTTCTTTATTTTGACTATTTTCTACATTGTAGAATAACAGTGAAGACATCAACACTATATATAAAACTGAGCACTTGTTGGCTGCTTTTCCTTCACTCTGCGGTCCAACTCATCCCAAACCATCTCAATTGGGTTGAAGTCAGGTGATTGTGGAGGCCAGGTCATCTGATGCAGCACTCCATCACTCTCCTTCTTGGTCAAATAGCCCTTAAACAGCCTGGAGGTTTGGTCACACCATCACAAATTTAGACTCATCAGACCAAATAACGGATTTCCACCGGTCTAATGGCCATTGCTTGTGTTTCTTGGCCCAAGCAAGTCTCTTCTTCTTATTGGTGTCCTTTAGTAGTGTTTTTGTTTTTACAGCAGTTTGACATTGAAGGCCTGATTCACATAGTCTCCTCTGAACAGTTGATGTTGAGATGTGTCTGTTACTTGAACTCTGTGAAGCATTTATTTGGTGCAGTTAACTCTAATGAACTTATCCTCTGCAGCAGAGGTAAATCTGGGTCTTCCTTTCTTGTGGCGGTCATCATGAGAGCCAGTTTCAAGATTGCCCTTGATTGTTTTTGCAACTGCACTTGAAGAAACTTTGAAGTTCTTGAAATTTTGTCGATTGACTGATCTTCATGTCTTAAAGTAATGATGGACTAAAATTCCACAAATTAACTTTTAACAAGGCACACCTGTTAATTAAAATGCTTTACAGGTGACTACCTCATGAAGCTTGTTGAGAGAATGCCAATAGTGTGCAAAGCGGTCATCAAGGTGGCTACTTTGAAGAAAATAAAATATAAAGTATATTTAGATTTCTTTCACACTTTTTTTGGTTACTATATGATTCCATGTGTGTTATTTCATAGTTTTGATGTCTTCACTATTATTCTACAAATAGTAAAAAATAAAGAAAAACCCTGTAATGCGTAGGTGTGTCCAAAATGTTGACTTGAACTGTACTTCCAAGTAGTGTTGAGATGCACCCAGGGAGGTAACAATGTCTGCCCGATGCAGGCTGGGATTTTTTTCTGTCAGCACACCTGATATAGGTGATGAAGGAAGATTCTCTTCGGTTCACTGAGGTAAAATGGAGGACGGGTCACTGAGGTAAAATGGAGGACAGGTCACCTGGGTAAAATGGAGGACGGGTCACCTGGGTAAAATGGAGGACTATGCCTTCCTATCATTCCGCTATGCCTTCCTATCATTCTGCTATGCCTTCCTATCATTCTGCTATGCCTTCCTATCATTCTGCTATGCCTTCCTATCATTCTGCTATGCATTCCTGTCATTCTGCAATGCCTTCCTGTCATTCTGCAATGCCTTCCTATCATTCTGCTATGCCTTCCTGTCATTCTGCTATGCCAACCTATCATTCTGCTATGCCTTCCTATCATTCTGCTATGCCTTCCTGTCATTCTGCTATGCCTTCCTATGATTCAGCTATGCCTTCCTGTCATTCTGCAATGCCTTCCTGTCATTCTGCAATGCCTTCCTGTCATTCTGCTATGCCTTCCTGTCATTCTGCTATGCCAACCTATCATTCTGCTATGCCTTCCTATCATTCTGCTATGCCTTCCTGTCATTCTGCTATGCCTTCCTATCATTCTGCTATGCCTTCCTATCATTCTGCTATGCCTTCCTATCATTCTGCTATGCCTTCCTGTCATTCTGCTATGCCTTCCTATCATTCTGCTATGCCTTCCTGTCATTCTGTTATGCCTTCCTGTCATTCTGCTATGCCTTCCTATCATTCTGCTATGCCTTCCTATCATTCTGCTATGCCTTCCTATGATTCTGCTATGCCTTCCTATCATTCTGCAATGCCTTCCTATCATTCCGCTATGCCTTCCTATCATTCTGCTATGCCTTCCTATCATTCTGCTATGCCTTCCTATCATTCTGCTATGCCTTCCTATCATTCTGCTATGCCTTCCTATGATTCTGCTATACCTTCCTATCATTCTGTTATGCCTTCCTATCATTCTGTTATGCCTTCCTGTCATTCTGTTATGCCTTCCTATCATTCTGCTATGCCTTCCTGTCATTCTGCTATGCCTTCCTGTCATTCTGCTATGCCTTCCTATGATTCTGTTATGCCTTCCTGTCATTCTGTTATGCCTTCCTATCATTCTGCTATGCCTTCCTGTCATTCTGCTATGCCTTCCTGTCATTCTGCTATGCCTTCCTGTCATTCTGTTATGCCTTCCTATCATTCTGTTATGCCTTCCTATCATTCTGCTATGCCTTCCTGTCATTCTGCTATGCCTTCCTATGATTCTGTTATGCCTTCCTGTCAGTCTGTTATGCCTCTTTTTCTTCCTCCAGAATCTATCTCTTATTCCAGAGTGGATAAATACAAACCAAATGCGAACTGAAAACAAGAGCCCCCCCCCCCCCCCCCCCCGGTCGGACGTTGAGAGTGCTTGTTTTGACATGGTATCTGTTCTTGGCAAGAACAACAACAACCCAGAGCCAAGTTAGCGGACAAAAACACATAACACAAAACACTACACCCCCCCCCCCCCCCGGCCAGACACTAGTAGACTCAACTTTGCCACCATTGAGCAATTTCTCAGAGGTGTACATGCTTTATTTATGGGTCACTTTCAGCAGAATTTTGACAAAGTCGATTCTCTAAGATGACATCTGATCTTTATCCCGCCCAAACATGTTTTCGAATAGTAGACATGACAACTTCCTCTGTCTGTCTCAACACATACTAGGAAGGGGAATGGTTTAGTTTCAGTTTTCTAATAAAGGCTTTACATTCTTAAGGATTTCACCAAACTCTATATTTGTTTCATTATATCTAGATAGGGAAGCACAAAATCCAACACTAGAACACAAGAATCCTGTTCATAGACTTATTCATTTCCATTCATTCATTGTTTCTCTGATGCCCTACCTACACTCCCACAATGGGCAGTCTCTCCTTAGGCATCTGCCAAACCACCCGCTCGCTATATTCTGCTAATAACCTCCATATTAGTGGTGCCCTCATTTTAAAAACTTTCGAAACTCAATTACAACAAAACCTCCTTAAACACAGGAATGACAGAGTAGCATAACTATGTTTAGTATACCTCCATTCCAGTGACAGTTACAGACACAAGAGCTGTGTTTGAGTACACATACTAACATACTGTATACTACATAATGAGTATATACTACATTCTATATACTATTAGGTCATTTTAGTGTACTGTAAATGACCGGTATCCTTTCAGTTGACGTACAAGTGCTTCGCCTGTCTACAGGAAGTTGATGCTGTTGCTATGCAACCTCTTGCTAGCTTGTTAGCATAGCAAATTACTAGCTAGACATGTTACGACTTTGGGTGTGTTAACTAAATCAGAGGACCGCCCCTGAGCCCAGTTAGGGTCAGGCGTCCTAGGACAGCCCTTTTCTGCCATTCCGAATAAAACCCAACCTTCAGAAATTATCACCAGACCATGTTTTCGACGAAACTCTCCAACAGAAACAGAAACAAACTTTTCACCAGCGATCAAGGCAACCCACTGAGCGTAAATATATATATATTGATTGCAATTGTTCCCGAAAGAGTGAGCGTTCATGTGCAAAGAATTCGCATTTCAATTGTTATAATTATCACTCTGTAGTGACTTCTTAGTCGATCCCCACTTCCCCTTTTGTCTAACAAGCCGCGATGCCGGTTTAGCCCACTAAGGCACATTCTCCTATCATTTCTTCTAACCAGATTTACCTTGTTTGTTTGTTTGTTTATGCATTTCTGTGAATTACTTAGTTAGTAATAAATAAATTATTTAAGACAATTGATGTATGGATGACTCATAGTGAAGACTGGGTTCGTGCAGATAACCAACAATTTACGACGTTTGGAATGAGGTAAAGTAAATAATTCATTAAATCGAAGACTAATTGATCAGATAAAATATCTGAAAAGTTATTTTAGGAAATTATAACTTTGTAATCTGAATATTTTTCCTTGGTGCCCCGACTTCCTAGTAATTATGGTTACATGAATAATCAGTCTAATCGCGTAATACTAATTACAGAGAATCTTTGATTAAAACTATAAGTCTACAGTTAATGATAGTAAAGACACGACACTATATACTCAATTTACATCACAAATAGTACAGTTAGTGTGGTTAGTATGAGTATATGAACACAGCTAAGGTGAAAAGGGGCCAACAACTCAAAGAATTTGTCTGCGTGCGAAAAGGCAGCATATTAACTCTATAGTGCACTATTTTTGACCAGTAGTGATAAACCTATAGGGAATCTCAGAATCTGGTGTCAAATAGGTCAAAATTAATTGCAGTATATAAGAACTAGGGTGCCATTTGGGATGTAACCCTTGTCAGTTCTCATTGAATAAGCAAACCCTATGGAGTCCTATTTTTATTAGAGATCTGCACGGCACCACTAGTTTAGTAACTGTCCAGTCTAGCAACAGTAAGAGATGGGGAGTGGACACTCACTCACGTAAATACCAGAGACAGTGGAGCGAAGTAAAGGGCTCCTGTATTACAAGCTTTGCTACTTTCTGTCATAACAACCATCAATCAAACCAACACAAGAGGAAAGATGGTGTGTGTGTGTGCGTGTGTGTGTGTGTGTATGTGTGTGTGTGTGTGTGTGTGTGCGTGTGCGTGTGTGCGCGTGTGCGTGTGTGCGCTTGTGCGTGTGTGCGCATGGGTGTGTGCATGTGTGTGTGTGTCCATGTGTGTATGTGTGTGTGCAAAATATGCTGCTAGTACATTGGCAGAACGCATTTGGGGGGAATGATACATTTAAAATGTCACTGTGTTCCAATCATAATGCATATACTGTAATTAAACATTTAGAAGTCAGCATGTTCCCATCAAATGTGACAACCCGTGTAATTGGACAGGGAGGATGATTGAGGGGGGAAGGTGATTCAACATGGACAGAGAGAGAGAGAGAGAGAGAGAGAGAGAGAGAGAGAGAGAGAGAGAGAGACCTGCAAGCTAGACAGACAGATCTAGACAAGTGAGTGAGTGAGTGAGTGAGTGAGTGAGTGAGTGAGTGAGTGAGTGAGTGTCCCTTCCCCTGTAGTGTGGTCTCAATCAACTCCAGATGGGGTGGATTGACCTGGCGAGGGCTCTCCGTGCTGGCATTCGCCTCCAGCCAAAAGCCCCAGTGAGCCCAAGTCCCACTTCCCAAAGACAACAGAGAGGGAAGCAACGCAGACGGATAAGGTCTCTGTAACAGACCTGACAGATCATGACTGAGCCTTTAGGATCCACTGGGATCTCCTGTACTAACCCTGGACCAGTCCACTTAGTTAGGCCTGCAGTAATCTCTCTCTCTATCCTCTCTCTATCAAATACAAGTTCAGATTGCTTTATTGGCATGAAATACAATTAGATATTGCCAAAGCAATATAGCGGTACAGCATTTCAGTAAATACAGAACAATGCAATGAGGATAATGAAATGTACATGGATGGTGGTTACACTATGTATTATTCAGAGGTTATATACAATGGAAATACTTCAGGGAATTAATGTTAATGGAGTGTCATTCGACCTATGGTAATATCCATATCTGGCAGTAATATTTGCGGTTTCTCCCTCACCCAGAATAATTCCCAGCTTTATGTAATTAGTAAATGCACAGATGTTGGGAATTGGTTGAGATATTTTCTTGGAAAAATATGATCTTATTTGGGAGTATTTCTCATAGTAGAGGAAAAAGCGAATCTCTGTTTCTACCTCCCCTGTCGTACAGTGACCACACAGACACACAGCTCCTCTTTGGGTAGCCATGTCTTTTTGTGTCTCCCTTTTTCTATAGCCAGTTGGTGGTCGCTGAGCCTGTATTTGGTCAGGATCTGTCTCTGTTTTGTATTTCTGACAGAGTAGAGATATTCTGCCAATTAGTTTTCTCTTTTGAGGGCCAAAGAGCAATTTAGTTTATTCTGTGTTTTTTGTTGAATTTTCCCAATTGGTCAAATAGGAGGTTTTAATTGCTGTAACGATCTGTTTTCCCTGTGTGTTGGGATAATAGGGTTGTTAAGTATTTTTTAAAGCTGTCTTAGGGGACTCTTTTCCGTGTTCAGTTCTTCGGTTTTCCAGTGATTTGAATTGTAAGGATGTTTTAAGGCTTAATTTCAAATGGTGTCAAAATGTTAGTGTCCTTTTCTTTATATTTACAATTAAAGGGAATCTTCAGAGTTCCTCTCTGCATGCATTATTTGGTACTTTCTTTTGGAGATTTAGGATAATTCTGCAGAATTCTGGATGTAGATTTTCTATTGGGTTTTCCGCCCATTGCTTATAAACGTAATTACATTGCCTTGCGAAAGTATTCGGCCCCCTTGAACTTTGCGACCTTTTGCCACATTTCAGGCTTCAAACATAAAGATATAAAACTGTATTTTTTTGTGAAGAATCAACAACAAGTGGGACACAATCATGAAGTGGAACAACATTTATTGGATATTTCAAACTTTTTTAACAAATCAAAAACTGAAAAATTGGGCGTGCAAAATTATTCAGCCCCTTTACTTTCAATGCAGCAAACTCTCTCCAGAATTTCAGTGAGGATCTCTGAATGATCCAATGTTGACCTAAATGACTAATGATGATAAATACAATCCACCTGTGTGTAATCAAGTCTCCGTATAAATGCACCTGCACTGTGATAGTCTCAGAGGTCCGTTAAAAGCGCAGAGAGCATCATGAAGAACAAGGAACACACCAGGCAGGTCCGAGATACTGTTGTGAAGAAGTTTAAAGCCAGATTTGGATACAAAAAGATTTCCCAAGCTTTAAACATCCCAAGGAGCACTGTGCAAGCGATAATATTGAAATGGAAGGAGTATCAGACCACTGCAAATCTACCAAGACCTGGCCGTCCCTCTAAACTTTCAGCTCATACAAGGAGAAGGCTGATCAGAGATGCAGCCAAGAGGCCCATGATCACTCTGGATGAACTGCAGAGATCTACAGCTGAGGTGGGAGACTCTGTCCATAGGACAACAATCAGTCGTATATTGCACAAATCTGGCCTTTATGGAAGAGTGGCAAGAAGAAAGCCATTTCTTAAAGATATCCATAAAAAGTGTGGTTTAAAGTTTGCGACAAGACACCTGGGAGGCACACCAAACATGTGGAAGAAGGTGCTCTGGTCAGATGAAACCAAAATTGAACTTTTTGGCAACAATGCAAAACGTTATGTTTGGCGTAAAAGCAACACAGCTGAACACACCATCCCCACTGTCAAACATGGTGGTGGCAGCATCATGGTTTGGGCCTGCTTTTCTTCAGCGGGGACAGGGAAGATGGTTAAAATTGATGGGAAGATGGATGGAGCCAAATACAGGACCATTCTGGAAGAAAACCTGATGGACTCTGCAAAAGACCTGAGACTGGGACGGAGATTTGTCTTCCAACAAGACAATGATCCAAAACATAAAGCAAAATCTACAATGGAATGGTTCAAAAATAAACATATCCAGGTGTTAGAATGGCCAAGTCAAAGTCCAGACCTGAATCCAATCGAGAATCTGTGGAAAGAACTGAAAACTGCTGTTCACAAATGCTCTCCATCCAACCTCACTGAGCTCAAGCTGTTTTTCAAGGAGGAATGGGAAATAATTTCAGTCTCTCGATGTGCAAAACTGATAGAGACATACCCCAAGCGACTTACAGCTGTAATCGCAGCAAAAGGTGGCGCTACAAAGTATTAACTTAAGGGGGCTGAATAATTTTGCACGCCCAATTTTTCAGTTTTTGATTTGTTAAAAAAGTTTGAAATATCCAATAAATGTCGTTCCACTTCATGATTGTGTCCCACTTGTTGTTGATTCTTCACAAAAAAATACAGTTTTATATCTTTATGTTTAAAGTCTGAAATGTGGCAAAAGGTCGCAAAGTTCAAGGGGGCCGAATACTTTCGCAAGGCACTGTACAAGTTGGACCCCAAACTTGGCTTCCATATGGTGCAACGGGTAAAATTACACTATTTCATATTTTGCACCCGATTTGGAGTATTTGTTTTGGAGAATTTTCTATTTATGGAATAAAATAATTTGTAGCCTTTTCTTTGTGCATTCACTGCCAGACCAAATCCACCAGAGGCGCTGATTTTTAGTTCCAGGTAGTTGTGCCAGTGGGCATGTTTCATGGTATTTCCTCATTTGAAGGACTGTTACGACTTTGGTTTTCTGAAAGTTGATGTTGATTGCCCAGTTGTTGCTGTACTCACAGAGAAATGTAGGTTGTCCCTGTAGACCTTGCTCTGTTGGTGACAGTAGGACAAGGTCGTCTGTGGAGAGCAGGGATCTGACCTCTTCATCTTTGAGGTTGAGTCCAGGGGTTGCAGATTGGTCAAACAACACTGATAGTTTGTTGATGTAGACGTTGAACAGGGTTGGACTTAAACTGCACTCTTGTCTCACCCCTCACCCTTGTGCAAAAAACTCTGTTCTTTGACTGTTCAGTTTAATACTACATGTGTTGTTCGTGTAAATAGATTTTATGATGTCGTATACTTTACCCACAACGCCGCTTTGGAGGGTTTTGTAATATAATCCATCATGCCATGTAGAATCAAAAGCATTCTTAAAATCAACAAAACATGCTAATACTTTTCCTCTGCTTTTCTGATGCACATGCTGGTTTATTACAAAATATAATAGGTGTATGTGGTCTGTTGTTCTGTCTTTGGGTAGACAGCCAACTAGTGTTTTGCTGAGAGCTTTATATTGTGTTAGGAAAGTCGGTATTTGTCCATTGAGAATACAACAGAACAGTTTCCCTATGTTACTGGTAACACATATTCCTGTATAGTTATCATGGTCTAATTTGTCACCTTTTTTATATATAGGGGAGTAGTGTGTTTCAGCATTTCATTCCTGAGTGAGGGCCACATGTCTTTCCAGCTTTAAGGCTTTTGTATTCTTTTTTAAAGTTCAGCCTGTGTCACTTGGTAGGCAATTGGGTTCTGGTTGTTTTTAATTGTGTGTTCTTGAGTTTTTCTCTGATATTTTTGTGGTTTAAAGTAAGACCTTTTGATGGTATTATTCCACAGAGGCTCTCTCATCTATCTCTGTCTTTCCCACTAGTCACTCACTCCCTCCCTCCCTCCCTCCCTCTCTCTCTCCCTCCCTCTCTCTCTCTCTGTTTTTCACCAGTCTCTCTTGCTCTCTCATCTATCTCTGTCTTTCCCACTAGTCACTCACTCACTCCCTCCCTCCCTCCCCCTCTCTCTCTCTCTCTCTCTCTCTCTCTCTCTCTCTCTCTCTCTCTCTCTGTTTTTCACCAGTCTCTCTCGCTCTCTCATCTATCTCTGTCTTTCCCACTAGTCTCTCTCTCTCTCTCTCTCTCTCTCGCTCTCTCTCTCTCTGTTTTTCACCAGTCTCTCTCGCTCTCTCATCTATCTCTGTCTTTCCCACTAGTCTCTCTCTCTCTCTCTCTCTCTCTCCCCCTCCCTCCCTCCCTCCCTCCCTCCCTCCCTCCCTCCCTCCCTCCCTCCCTCCCTCCCTCCCTCCCTCCCCCTCTCTCTCTCTCTCTCTCTCTCTCTCTCTCTCTCTCTCTCTCTCTCTCTCTCTCTCTCTCTCTGTTTTTCACCAGTCTCTCTCGCTCTCTCATCTATCTCTGTCTTTCCCACTAGTCACTCCCTCCCTCCCTCCCTCCCTCCCTCCCTCCCTCCCCCTCTCTCTCTCTCTCTCTCTCTCTCTCTCTCTCTCTCTCTCTCTGTTTTTCACCAGTCTCTCTCGCTCTCTCATCTATCTCTGTCTTTCCCACTAGTCCCTCCCTCCCTCCCTCCCTCCCTCCCTCCCTCCCTCCCTCCCTCCCTCCCTCCCTCCCTCCCTCCCTCCCTCCCTCCCTCCCCCTCTCTCTCTCTCTCTCTCTCTCTCTCTCTCTCTCTCTCTCTCTCTCTGTTTTTCACCAGTCTCTCTCGCTCTCTCATCTATCTCTGTCTTTCCCACTAGTCCCTCCCTCCCTCCCTCCCTCCCCCTCTCTCTCTCTCTCTCTCTCTCTCTCTCTCTCTCTCTGTTTTTCACCAGTCTCTCTCGCTCTCTCATCTATCTCTGTCTTTCCCACTAGTCTCTCTCTCTCTCTCTCTCTCTCTCTCTCTCTCTCTCTCTCTCTCTCTCTCTCTCTCGCGCGCTCTCGCTCGCCCCCTCTCGCTCTCTCGCCTCCTCGCCTCCGCCTCCATAAACAAAGTGGCTCACTCCTTGGTTTCTCTTGGCACATGGCTGTCTGTTGAGATCTTCAGAAAAATCCGGACTTAAAGGGGATTTTCAATTTTGTAACACAGATTAATTGATGAGGGAGTGTCAAGTTATCGATTGTTCTGTTTTCATTGGCCGTCACCACGGGTATAGTTTGATAAGGGATTACTGCGATTACATTGATTTATGAACAATAATATTATAGCTCCTACAATATACACTGAATACACATGAATAATATATGTTTTCAAAACGTTGGATGACTTTGCTACAGTGTTCTACAGATCCTTGTTCTCTTATCCCCTGCAGCAACTTACTGCAGAAAAATAACTCATAAAAGTACAAAAGAATCCCGATACATGGTTGCTAGGTAACAACCGCTTTACATGTTTTGACATCATAAATGCAAGCTGATTATAATTGTGTGCTTTTGATTTCCTTCCAAAGATTGTGGGTTTTGGGGCGATTCTCCTGGGATTCGTCTCGGGCCAAAACGCTACATTATGAACCTGCTCTGAATATAACTTACACACGCACGCACATACACACACTCACTCGCACACCCATTTTTTTGTTACTTGGGCTTTGCCCGGAACAAGTTTGTTGAGGCTCAACTCCAAACCGCCAAAGTAATTATTGTTAGTGACTGAACCCTTGCTCAGACCTGAACCTCATAAAATCTAACCACAATAAAAAGCAGCGCAGAAAAAAAGTGACCTTGCAGAAGCTAATCCAAGACAACCTCACAGAGACAGACAAATAGATCCTGTCAGCCACTTTTACTCCCAAACCACACTGTTGTTGTTCAGCTTGTAACCGCAGCGGTCTTTCACAATGTTATTTGTCACACATATAAGAGCTGTACTTTGTACCCGGACTTGGAACTAGACACTCTGGGTGCAGGTATAGGGAACCCCTTGTCAGGAAAAACACAACTAGACAATCATTTGTGCCAGGTGTGATATCCCTCCTACATAGCCTGGGCTAATGTTCCTATCGACCCAGTAAGGCCAGCAGGCTAATGTTCCTATCGACCCAGTAAGGCCAGCAGGCTAATGTTCTCATCGACCCAGTAAGGCCAGCAGGCTAATGTTCTCATCGACCCAGTAAGGCCAGCAGGCTAATGTTCTCATCGACCCAGTAAGGCCAGCAGGCTAATGTTCTCATTGACCCAGTAAGGCCAGCAGGCTAATGTTCTCATCGACCCAGTAAGGCCAGCAGGCTAATGTTCTCATCGACCCAGTAAGGCCAGCAGGCTAATGTTCTCATCGACCCAGTAAGGCCAGCAGGCTAATGTTCTCATCGACACAGTAAGGGCAGCAGGCTAATGTTCTCATCGACCCAGTAAGGCCAGCAGGCTAATGTTCTCGTCGACCCAGTAAGGCCAGCAGGCTAATGTTCTCGTCGACCCAGTAAGGCCAGCAGGCTAATGTTCTCATCGACCCAGTAAGACCAGCATGCTAATGTTCTCGTCGACCCAGTAAGGCCAGCAGGCTAATGTTCTCGTCGACCCAGTAAGGCCAGCAGGCTAATGTTCTCGTCGACCCAGTAAGGCCAGCAGGCTAATGTTCTCATAGACCCAGTAAGGCCAGCAGGCTAATGTTCTCATCGACCCAGTAAGGCCAGCAGGCTAATGTTCTCGTCGACCCAGTAAGGCCAGCAGGCTAATGTTCTCATCGACCCAGTAAGGCCAGCAGCTAATGTTCTCGTCAACCCAGTAAGGCCAGCAGGCTAATGTTCTCATCGACCCAGTAAGGCCAGCAGGCTAATGTTCTCGTCGACCCAGTAAGGCCAGCAGGCTAATGTTCTCATCGACCCAGTAAGGCCAGCAGGCTAATGTTCTCATCGACCCAGTAAGGCCAGCAGGCTAATGTTCTCGTCGACCCAGTAAGGCCAGCAGTCTCTTTTTATTGGTATGTAGCTGTTATGAAAGTTGTATTGTCAATTTGTTTTGTGTTTAAATGGCACTTTAAATGTGTACATGACACTGCAACAACATGTCCCCATGGGGACAATGAAGTCATTAAAGTAAAGTACACGTCTCTGAACCCGTATCCACTAAGGGTCTTAGAGTATGAATGCTGATCTAGGATCAGATCCAACCCCCCTGTCCATGTAATGTTATTCATTATTAGAACAAATGCTCAACTGATCCTATATCAGCAATCCTACTCTTAAGAATACAGGCCCTGATTCAGGGATGGGTAACTTTGATCCAGTCACCCTCTGAGCAATCAATTCATGATCAATAAAACATTTATCAATGAAACATCTGGGAGAAATCAAATTCAATTCAATACAATAAATGTTATTCAGTAGGGGCAACTATTAATACTGCAGCCCCTGAGGACCAGATGTGTCCATCCTCACACACACACACACACACACACACACACACACACACACACACACACACACACACACACACACACACACACACACACACACACACACACACACACACACACTCACACACACACACACACAGAGAGAGAGACAGAATGGCTAGCCTACAGGCTACGTAGGCCGCTGACAGTTGGTTCCCTTCCTCAGTCGACACCTCTCTTACACTATCACCCGCATTTCAGTGCTTCAGTCTCCCAAACCTCTCTCTCTCTCTTACCTCTTATCAGAGACTCACTCCTTCCTTATCCCGGGGGACACACACACCCACATGCTTGCAGGCACGCATACACACACACACACACACACACACACACACACACACACACACACACACACACACACACACAAACACACACACACACACACACACTGCCACAAGGCTGGTGTCAGTAGCACCTATCTCGGAGATTTGGCCAGCTTTGAACGTTGGAGGGGGAGTTGTGTTGGGAAAGTATTTTAAGTGAAGGGCCTGGTAGCTGGTTGTATGGCACTGGTGGTGGGGAGGCCTTGGCTAACACACACACACACACACACACACACACACACACACACACACACACACACACACACATCAAGTAGCGTTTGAACATGTTCACCACAGACTCCCCACCTCGGAGAGTTGATTTTATGGAATACATCATGAACCGTTTCTACAGTCTTTTTTGCTGCAATTAAAAAGAAAACCAGGCCTCGGGGGGATAAATACACAACATATACAAAAGTATGTGGACACCCCTTCAAATGAGTGGATTCAGCTATTTCAGCCACACCCGTTGCTGACAGGTGTATAAAATCGAGCACACAGCCATGCAATCTCCATAGACAAACATTGGCAGTAGAATGGCCTTACTGCTAGGGCTGCCCCGGTCAACTGTAAATGCTGTTATTGTGAAGTGGAAACGTCTAGGACCAACAAAAGCTCACAGAACGGGACCACTGAGTGCTGAAACACGTAGTGCATAAGAATTGTCTGTCCTCGGTTGCAACAGAATAACTATTAGTTGGGAGCTTCATGAAATGGGTTTCCATGTCCGAGCAGCCGCACACAAGCCTAAGATCACCATGCGCAATGCCAACACAACATCTAAAGGAGGTTTTGAGATGTGAGGAGAGGTGATGAAGGCTGTGGTTGGAGTCAGAGTGACTGGGGAGATTGTAGCTGTGTTGATAAATAGATGCAGTCGGTCAGTGCTCGGTACACAGGTACAGACTCCAGCAAAGTGTATCAGCAAGAAGTCTTAGCAAACAGGCTGAGTGCCTGCTTGGAGCCTGGATTCAGGGTACATTTTCATTAAGCATCTCAGTGTGCGAGTGCTGATCGAGAATCAGTTAGCATTTTAGATCATAATGAATAAGATTACATGTACAGAGGGCGACCTGATCCAAGATCAGCACTCCTACTCTGAGAAGCTTTCTGAATACATGCCCTGGAGGAGAGGAGTGCAGTGAAGAGACAGGAAGATGTTATTTCTCTATACCACTAGGCCTAAGATCATGAGGGATCATTGTGCATTTTCACAACAGGTTGGTTGTGTTTGCACACACACACGTGCACACATGCATACACACGCACACACACACACACACACACACACACACACACACACACACACACACACACACACACACACACACACACACACACACACACACACACACACACACACACACACACACACACACACACACACAGAATGGGGAGCCCTTTGAAAGATAAACAACATATTACATTCTTGGGGAGCTTTAGAACTCCCGTGGGTCCTGCACCGTGGGGACCCATAGCACCAGCTGCCATGTGGACCAACGTCCATTGAACTCAGCTGACCCTGCAGAGGGTGTGTGTGTGTGTGTGTCAGCCATATCTCAGACATAGGCTGTTATAGAGGCTGTTATAGCAGCAAAGGGGGGACCAACTCCATATTAATGCTCATGACTTTGAAGTTAAATGTTAGACGAGTAGGTGTCCACATACCTTAGGTCATGTAACGTAGCTCTTCGAAGGAACACAAGCTTAAAAAGCAGATGTGACGCTGGACACTATCCGTCTGAAATTACATTTAAACCATCTGGGGAGTTTCATTTTCATATCCTTAGCTCATTCTAAAGCCTTCTGTGTGCGTGTCAGAAACAGGCTGGAGGGTTCGTAATTGCTTCGTCAGAATTAAAGCGGCAATTGAATAATTACTTTTGAGCCGGTTTTTAGAACTGTGGTATGCAGTGATTTCCTCATGGCCAGGGGTTTGTTTAGTTGAGCAGGACAGAGTGGTGACGTGTTTGGCAAACCCTGTATAACTAACATGAGTCAATTAGGCAGTGAGCGGGGCTGTCAGTGATCGGGGCTGTCAGTGAGCGGGGCTGTCAGCGGGGCTGTCAGTGAGCGGGGCTGTCAGTGAGCGGGGCTGTCAGTGAGCGGGGTTGTCAGTGAGCGGGGTTGTCAGTGAGCGGGGCTGTCAGTGAGCGGGGCTGTCAGTGAGCGGGGCTGTCAGTGAGCGGGGTTGTCAGTGAGCGGGGTTGTCAGTGAGCGGGGCTGTCAGTGAGCGGGGCTGTCAGTGAGCGGGGCTGTCAGTGAGCGGGGCTGTCAGTGAGCGGGGTTGTCAGTGAGCGGGGTTGTCAGTGAGCGGGGCTGTCAGTGAGCGGGGCTGTCAGTGAGCGGGGCTGTCAGTGAGCGGGGCTGTCAGTGAGCGGGGCTGTCAGTGAGCGGGGCTGTCAGTGAGCGGGGCTATCAGTGAGCGGGGCTGTCAGTGAGCGGGGCTGTCAGTGAGCGGGGCTGTCAGTGAGCGGGGTTGTCAGTGAGCGGGGTTGTCAGTGAGCGGGGTTGTCAGTGAGCGGGGCTGTCAGTGAGCGGGGTTGTCAGTGAGCGGGGCTGTCAGTGAGCGGGGCTGTCAGTGAGCGGGGCTGTCAATGAGCGGGGCTGTCAGTGAGCGGAACGACGCCCTAAGGAGAGGAGAGACAGAAAGAAAACTAGTGACCAAAAGTACAAGATATGAGGAGCTCAAAAAACTTGAATTTGTGTAAAAACATAATGAGGAATACAAACACAAACACACATATACATACACACATATACACACACCCATATTCATGCACACACTCATGCACGCACACTGCTAAACCACCCACTTATAAACTAAAAGCCTGTTATTCACAGGCACTTTAACAAAACACGTCAGAGATTGAAAATGATAAGTATTGAACCACAGCGTTCATTGACCACAGAACCACGGTTGGTCACTGCCACCGACCAATGGGTTGGGAGATTGGAGCCTGTGGTCCAGTAATGTAGTCTGTTTGGTTCAGGGCCTGGGACTCAGTTGGTGGGGTTGGTTGGTTTTCCATCTCTAGGAAGCAACACACACAGGCAGACATAGACTGTTTCCACAGGACCCAAAGAGAGACTGGGTCCTAAATGACACCTTAATTCATCCATAGTGCACTATTATTGACCAGGTTCTATAAGGCTCTGGTCAGCAGTAGTGCATTATAGGGAATAGGCTTCCATTTGTGCTGCCAGAGATGACTGCTGCATAGAGACATTAGCTGTGGCAGGAGGAGGGTTCACTACGAAACCACAAGTAGAGGTCTAGGGACTCATGTAACATATACACATAGCTAGACACACAGAGGCAAACAGACAGACACACACACACACATACAGTCAGACAGACAGACAGACAGACAGACAGACAGACAGACAGACAGACAGACAGACAGACAGACAGACAAACAGACAGAGAAACAGACAGACAAACAGACAGAGAAACAGACAGATAAACAGACAGACAAACAGATAAACAGACAGACAGATCAACAGACAGAGACTAACAGACAGACAGATCAACAGACAGGGCCTAACAGACAGACAGGTCAACAGACAGAGCCTAACAGACAGACAGGTCAACAGACAGACAGATCAACAGACATAGACTAACAGACAGACAGATCAACAGACAGAGACTAACAGACAGACAGGGCAACAGACAGACAGGTCAACAGACAGACAGAGCCTAACAGACAGAGACTAACAGACAGACAGATCAACAGACAGAGCCTAACAGACAGACAGGTCAACAGACAGACAGATCAACAGACAGACAGAATGAGACACACATAGAGACAGACTAATAAAGCAGCAGTGTCATGCAGGAAGTTTGGTACTCAGACTCTGGCCTGTCTGTCTGAGGGCTGCATGAGTCAGTTAGATGGCAACCATCTCATATAGAACACGATCCTTACACTGTTAGGAGCTGCTGTCTGGAACACAACGCATCTCAATGCAGCCACACCAGAAATAATGGGACCAAAATACAACCAGGCAACCAGGGTCTGTACACACACACACACACACACACACACACACACACACACACTCACACATGCACACAGGTTGCAGACACACACACAGGTACGCGGACACGCACACACACACACAGACACACAGACACAGAAAAAAACACAAACTGCTCCGTTGCCCATAGGTGCAGATCTGGGATCAGTTTACTGTCACAAAATTCTAACCTTTACAATTACAAAACCGCTTATACAAAATTGACATCAGATCATTCATTGTCTAGGGGAAACTTCATGCTACTGCTTTTGCAAACACCATTCTCTTCACCCAATGAAAGCCATCAATAGCTGTCGGTCTCAGTAGACATTCACACACACACACACACACACACACACAGACAAAAACACGCATCGTGAAACCCAAACCAGCCTCTCTCTATTCTAGCCTGACCCACTACAGCTGAAGGCTCTACTGAAACATTTTGTCAGGTTGAGTTGTCTGCCAGGTGACTCAGGAAGAAAGAGCAACTGTGCATCCCAAATGGCACCCTATTCCCTATGTAGTATACTACTTTTGACCAGAGTCCTATAGGCCCTGTAGGCCCTGGTCCAAAGTATATAGGGAACAGGGTGCCATTTGGGACAAACACTAAAGGAGGTTTTAAAACACGATGAGACACGACCTAAAGGAGGTTTTGAGATACGACCTAAAGGAGATTTTGAGAAACGACCTAAAGGAGGTTTTGAGATACGACCTAAAGGAGGTTTTGAGACACGAGGAGGTTTTGAGATACGACCTAAAGGAGGTTTTGAGACACGACCTAAAGAAGGTTTTGAGATACGACCTAAAGGAGGTTTGAGATACGACCTAAAGGAGATTTTGAGATACGACATAAAGGAGGTTTTGAGATACGACCTAAAGGAGGTTTTGAGATACGACCTAAAGGAGGTTTTGAGACACGACCTAAAGGAGGTTTTGAGACACGACCTAAAGAAGGTTTTGAGATACGACCTAAAGAAGGTTTTGAGACACGACATAAAGGAGGTTTTGAGATACGACCTAAAGAAGGTTTTGAGACACGACATAAAGGAGGTTTTGAGACACGACCTAAAGGAGGTTTTGAGATACGACATAAAGGAGGTTTTGAGATACGACCTAAAGGAGGTTTTGAGACACGAGGAGGTCTTGAGATACGACCTAAAGGAGGTTTTGAGATACGACCTAAAGGAGATTTTGAGATACGACATAAAGGAGGTTTTGAGATACGACATAAAGGAGGTTTTGAGACACGACCTAAAGGAGGTTTTGAGACACGACCTAAAGGAGGTTTTGAGATACAACCTAAAGGAGGTTTTGAGACACGACCTAAAGGAGGTTTTGAGACACGACATAAAGGAGGGTTTGAGACACGACATAAAGGAGGTTTTGAGATACGACCTAAAGGAGATTTTGAGATACGACCTAAAGGAGGTTTTGAGACACGACCTAAAGGAGGTTTTGAGACACGACCTAAAGGAGGTTTTGAGATACGACCTAAAGGAGGTTTTGAGATACGACATAAAGGAGGTTTTGAGATACGACATAAAGGAGGTTTTGAGACACGACCTAAAGGAGGTTTTGAGACAGGACCTAAAGGAGGTTTTGAGATACGACATAAAGGAGGTTTTGAGACACGACATAAAGGAGGTTTTGAGATACGACCTAAAGGAGATTTTGAGATACGACCTAAAGGAGGTTTTGAGACACGACCTAAAGGAGGTTTTGAGACACGACCTAAAGGAGGTTTTGAGATACGACCTAAAGGAGATTTTGAGACACGAGAAGGTTTTGAGACACGAGGAGGTTTTGAGATACGACATAAAGGAGGTTTTGAGATACGACCTAAAGGAGGTTTTGAGACACGACCTAAAGGAGGTTTTGAGACATGACCTAAAGGAGGTTTTGAGATATGACCTAAAGGAGGTTTTGAGATACGACCTAAAGGAGGTTTTGAGACACGAGGAGGTTTTGAGACACGACCTAAAGGAGGTTTTGAGATACGACCTAAAGGAGGTTTTGAGATACGACCTAAAGGAGGTTTTGAGACACGACCTAAAGGAGGTTTTGAGATACGACCTAAAGGAGGTTTTGAGATACGACCTAAAGGAGATTTTCAGATACGACATAAAGGAGGTTTTGAGACGACCTAAAGGAGGTTTTGAGATACGACCTAAAGGAGGTTTTGAGATATGACCTAAAGGATGTTTTGAGATACGACCTAAAGGATGTTTTGAGATACGACCTAAAGGAGGTTTTGAGACACGACCTAAAGGAGGTTTTGAGACACGACCTAAAGGAGGTTTTGAGACATGATGAGACACGACCTAAAGGAGGTTTTGAGACACGACCTAAAGGAGGTTTTGAGACACGACCTAAAGGAGGTTTTGAGATACGACCTAAAGGAGGTTTTGAGATACGACATAAAGGAGGTTTTGAGACACGACCTAAAGGAGGTTTTGAGACACGACCTAAAGAAGGTTTTGAGATACGACCTAAAGGAGGATTTGAGATACGACCTAAAGGAGGTTTTGAGACACGACCTAAAGTAGGTTTTGAGATACGACCTAAATGAGGTTTTGAGATACGACCTAAAGGAGATTTTGAGATACGACCTAAAGGAGGTTTTGAGATACGACCTAAAGGAGGTTTTGAGACACGAGGAGGTTTTGAGACACGACCTAAAGGAGGTTTTGAGACACGACCTAAAGGAGGTTTTGAGACACGACATAAAGGAGGTTTTGAGATACGACCTAAAGGAGGTTTTGAGATACGACCTAAAGGAGGTTTTGAGACACGACCTAAAGGAGGTTTTGAGATACGACCTAAAGTAGGTTTTGAGATACGACATAAAGGAGGTTTTGAGATACGACCTAAAGGAGGTTTTGAGACACGAGGAGGTTTTGAGACACGACCTAAAGGAAGTTTTGAGATACGACCTAAAGGAGATTTTGAGATACGACATAAAGGAGGTTTTGAGATACGACCTAAAGGAGGTTTTGAGATACGACCTAAAGAAGGTTTTGAGACACGACATAAAGGAGGTTTTGAGATACGACCTAAAGGAGGTTTTGAGATACGACCTAAAGGAGG
This sequence comes from Oncorhynchus mykiss, assembly GCF_013265735.2. Classification (NCBI taxonomy): domain Eukaryota; kingdom Metazoa; phylum Chordata; class Actinopteri; order Salmoniformes; family Salmonidae; genus Oncorhynchus; species Oncorhynchus mykiss. The sequence continues at coordinate 16,739,776 of NC_048573.1, forward strand.
TTTGAGATACGACCTAAAGGAGGTTTTGAGACACGACATAAAGGAGGTTTTGAGATACAACCTAAAGGAGGTTTTGAGATACGACCTAAAGGAGGTTTTGAGATACAACCTAAAGGAGGTTTTGAGATACGACCTAAAGGAGGTTTTGAGATACGACATAAAGGAGGTTTTGAGATACGACCTAAAGGAGGTTTTGAGATACGACCTAAAGGAGGTATTGAGACACGACCTAAAGGAGGTTTTGAGATACGACCTAAAGGAGGTATTGAGACACGGCCTAAAGGAGGTTTTGAGATGCAGGCTGAGTGCCTGCTTGGAGCCTGGATTCAGTTAACATATTCATTAAGAATCTCAGTGTGGAGTGCTGATCTAGAATCAGTTTAGCATTTTAGATCATAATGAAGAAGATTACATGTACAGAGGGCGACCTGATCCTAGATCAGCACTCCTACTCTGAGAAGCTTTCTGAATACATGCCCTGGAAGAGAGGAGTGCAGTGAAGAGACAGGAAGATGTTATTGCTCTATACCACTAGGCCTAAGATCATGAGGGATCTTTGTGCATTTTCACAACAGGTTGATTGTGTTTGCACACACACACGTGCACACATGCATACACACACACACACACACACACACACACACACACACACACACACACACACACACACACACACACACACACACACACACACACACACACACACACACAGAATGGGGATCCCTTTGAAAGATAAACAACATATTACATTCTTGGGGAGCTTTAGAACTCCCGTGGGTCCTGCACCTTGGGGACCCATAGCACCAGCTGCCATGTGGACCAACGTCCATTGAACTCAGCTGACCCTGCAGAGGGTGTGTGTGTGTGTGTCAGCCATATCTCAGACATATCTGACACATATTTCAGCAGTTTCCTGCAGCCACGTAACCTCAAAGACCTGAGGCCCTGGTCTATGCTGTCTCCTCAGCATCAGTGATGACAGCCGTTTTCCAGACACGTCCCCTAAAGTAAAGCCTTCTCTCTCTCTCCCTCTCTCTCTCTCCCTCTATCTCTCTCTCTCTCTTTCTCTCTCTCTCTCTCTCTCTCTCTCTCTCTCTCTCTCTCTCTCTCTCTCTCTCTGTGTCCGTCTGTCCGTCTGTCCGTCCTCCCCCTCTCTCTCCATCTCTCTATCTCTCTCTGTCTGTCTGTATGTCTGTCTCTCTATAATCCCCCTCTCTCGCAGTCTGTCTGCCACTCGTACGCTTTCTTCTGCTCTCTCTTAACATCTGACCCTGTTATTCATCACTGGAGGTCAGAGAGCACCTCTGGTGTTTAGTGTGTGGGATACTGGAGAAGGAAGGGGGGGGGTGGAGGAAGAGGAGGAGGAGGAGGAGGAGGAGGAGGAGAGGAGAACGAGGAGGAAGAGGAGGAGGAGGAGGAGAGACCAGTAGGCACTGGCTGAGGGCAGGAGGGGGGGGAACAAACCCACATTTCTGGAGAATGTGTGGTGTCAATTTCAAAACGGGGTCAGGAATGAGGAGAGAGCGTGCAGAGGTTGCACTGGAGATGCCTCGAACCTATAGGGCCAGGAGTTTTCCGTGGTCGCTCAGGGTACGTGCTCAGGACAAAATCCACGTCCTACTCATACCATCAGGGATTTACCAAAGTGAAAGTCAAACCGGAGATTAATGGACCCACTCTCTGATCTTCTGACTACACACACACACACACACACACACACACACACACACACACACACACACACACACACACACACACACACTCCTGAGCCTATCCTGTCAATCACAGTGTCGACGCCCAGAGAAGTTACCAGTGACGCTGTGTCAATGTGTGGAAACCAGGCAGCTATTTCAGATGATCCGGTCCTTTAAGGGCTACAGTGAATCATCTGGTCTCCAGAGGGATCAGAAACCATCTGAGCCAATAGGAATTGGAGGGTTGCTACTGCATATATCATGCAAGGAATGGGAAGACCGCTGGACGGAAAATAGAGAAAGGGAGGTGGTTAAACTGACTCAGGATAGGCTACTGTGGTAGCCAGTCAAACAAAGATTAGACAAGACTGAACTGGAACCGAGAACTTGTTTTTGATGAATCTTCAATTGTGAGTAAATGACAACGGCAAAAAAGGTTCAACTCAACTCCCATGGGACGTTCTACGTTTGGCAGGTGTATATTCTTCTCATCCTGGCATGTTTCAAAACTCTTGGTTCACATGTCCATATCCCTCACATCTACTTAGCTTCCAGACTCACTGATCCATGACAGATGAGCAGCTGTCCTGTCATTGAATGAATAATCAGAGCAGACACACACCAGCTATGAGGTCGTTAGCCTTTTTTAATGTGTGTGTGTTTACATGGGTAGCATGGGGGGTTTAGTTCATAACAGTGACCTCTTTCTGTCTATGACTCTCACTTCATTCTCCCAATGGGTCAACCTCATCATTCCTCCCCCATCCTCCTTCCGTCCTCCCCCCCCCCCCCCCCCCCCCCACCCCCCCAGGTTGACATTCCAGAGAGTTGACTTCCTCGTGCCACTGACCCCTCCAGCAGGGTTTATGAACCACACTACAGGAGGGGGGAACTGTCATTATTCCATGACGCATTACACTCAACATATGTGATGTTGTTTTTATAAACATCTGCTGAATTATGGGTTCTGCTTTTCTCTTTGCACATAACAGAGAGAGCGAGACTTTCGGAAGACACACACGTACACATGTGCACACATTGACACGTTCACACATATTTTGGGGGGAGGGAAATGTGGGCGCTGAATGGCCAAGTAGTGAAAGTGTGAACGGAAACGGCAGTGAAATGCAACATGGGCAATGAATGGAGAGAACTCGGCAGGCTGTGAAGTGTGACCACTTTCTGAGCTTCATTAGGGATGAATGGAATAGAGGGTACTGTCTGCATGAGGTGGGCTTTGAATGTGCCTGTATCTAGTGGGGTTAAAGGTTAAATCATAGCCACATCTATGAGAGAGAGAGAGAGAGAGGGAGAGAGAGAGAGAGGGGGGGGAGAAGATAACGGAGGAGAAAAGCAGGCGGTTGATAAAGAAAGAAACATGATGAGAGAAAAAGAATGGTGGAAGGTGAGCCAGAAAGAAAGCTCATGGTAATCTTTTTCTCTTCTACTCCTTATTATGCAACCATTAGAGCAGACTAACGGTGGATTGCCAGCCCCGGTCTGTTTGGCGCATTGTTTTTGGCTCTGACAGAGCAGAGGCAGAAGGGAGGAGTGAGTGGGGATATCTGCCAACGTGGCAACCCAGGTGCCAACACATGGCAACCCTGAGGTAAATCCCCTGGATGATGAAGTGAAAGACAAAGAAACAGAGGAGAGGAAAGGAAAGCCTGGCTGTTTTAGAGCCAGAGGCTACTGTTACTGAAGCTGCTTTTGAGGATGCTGTCTGCTCTCTGTGTGTTATGAAAATTCTAAACAATTCCTATTGGTGGAGTGGAAAACAGCCAAGCCTATTATAAACTAAACTAATTTGAAAAGATCCTAATCTTCAACCACCATACTGGAGATGAGATTATGTCTTTAACAGACCCCTATAGCCTTCTATCCTCTGCCAGTGTACAATAATCATGCATGTCTTTACACACCACACACTCCCCTTATCTCCATCCCCCTCTCTCATCCCCCTCTCCCCCACTGCTCTCATCCCCCTCTCTCATCCCCTCTCATCCCCCTTACCCCCCCTCTCATCCCCCTCTCTCATCCTTCTCTCTCAGCCCACTGGACAGTTGACAGAGCTTGGAGGTCTGTCTCGACCAGGGAAAACCCCTCTCAGCCCTCTCTCTCAGGGCTGTTTATCATCCCTCTGTCTTCTCTTTCTCTCATCCCTCTCTCTGAGCCCCTCTCTCTCATCTCTCTCTCTCTTCCCTCTCTCTCATCCCTCCCTCCCTCTTATCTCTCTCTTCCCTCTCTTCTCTCTCTCTTCCCTCTGTATTCCCTCTCTCTCTTCCCTCTCTCATCCCTCTCTCTTCCCTCTCTCTCATCTCTCTCTCTCTCTTTCCTCTCTCTCTTCCCTCTCTCTCTTCTCTCTCTCCCCTCTCTCTCTTTTCTTTCTCTCTTTTCTCTCTTCCCTTTCTCTCATCCATCCCTCTTTTCTCTCTCTCTTTTCTCTCTTTCTTCCCTCTCTTTCATCCCTCTCATCCCTCTCTCTCATCCCTCTCTCTGAGCCCTTTGATTTAGTCATCTTAAAAGGGAGAGAAGTAGCCTGGAGGAGAGCCCTAGTCTGCCTCCACACTGGACTTGGAAAAAATGATTTTCTCTCAGTAATGGATCCCAGCTTTCTGCAGTACTTAGAAACAGCCACACCGGCCAACGGAATGAAATATTGCAAAATGATTACCTCTAATATCAATTACACACACACACACACACACACACACCATACCAGACGCTGGCCTGCTGTGTTAGGTTAACAGTAGAGCGTGACAGCCGGATGCCCTTGCAGATTATCGTTAGTGAGGCCATATGTAACTGTGCTATATGGTGTTAATAATGGGAAAAATATATTAAACTGTACTTGTTCCAACAAGAGGGACTCGCTAAGCTTCGCCTGGTCCCAGATCTGTTTGGGCTTTCTTGACGACTGTAGAAGTTGCTGAAGCAGCAGTATAAGAGAGCAGCAGAGATGTCAGTGATAAATCATAGAAGGTCTGATTTCCAACATCTCGGGTGTGTCCAAAATGCCTCTCTATTTTCTATACACTCTTTAAAAAAGTGTTATCTAGAACCTAAACGTTTTTTGGGGCTGTCCCCATAGGAGAACCCTTTGAAGAACCCTTTTTGGTTCCAGGTAGAACCCTTTCGGGATCTAGGTAGAACCCTTTTGGTTTCCAGGACCCTTTCCACAGAGGGCTCTACATGGAACCCAAAGGGGGTTCTCTCTGGGAATAGCCGGGGGAACCCTTTTTGAACCCCTTTATTCTAAAATAACACAGACCTCCTCTCAGACAGCAGTTAGTCATACTCAGACAGACTGTAGACTTCTGTAGACATCGGCTCAGATCTCTGTCTGTCTCACCTTTACATGTCCCATTACAACCATTACTCACAGATAGTTCAATATCTATGGCCTGTACACCGCCGAGGGGGGAAAAACAACTGCACATCTGCTGAATACTTGACCTATCTTTTCCTCTCAACCTCACATGCACATCCGCAACCATCACTCAGCCACATAGCTTAAAACCTCAGCCATGAGAACCGTCCCTGTGCCATAGCTCAGAGGACTGAGCATCGCGCCTCGGCTCCGAGCATCACTCATCCCCTCCCAGGGCTGGGCAACTTTTTTTCTTTTTTTTTTTAAATGTGTGAGCACTGAGGAAGGTATACATCCACGTTCTCAGGAGCTTTTCAAATGTACGAAATTTAAGTATATTTCTAGTGATCAGACTGGCCCATGACTCCGGCTTCAGTATGGAAAAGGTACTTAGATTTACACTGGTCCTCATAGACAGACACGCAGACACTCACACTGTGATGTGTTTCATCACTCATTTGCAGCTTTATAATTAACTATAACAATACCCACTCCCGTCTCCCAGTTCCACAAAAAACCTAAAGGCAAAACTCATTTTGAACAAGACAAATCACACAAATAGAGAGGACTTGACAATCAACTACACATGATGAATTTTCCTAAACAATCCAAGTAATGATAAAGTATGGAATTTTACTCACAAAGCCACTTTTCCTAATAGGAGTCTAACTGTTCATTTCTGATCACACACAGCCAAAACAGCTAGCCTAGCGCTACTAAGCCAAGCTACATGGCAAAGCGTTTAGCGCTGAGCCAGACTACAGAGCTAGATCTGTTAGCAGAACGCTAAAGCTAGGTTTGAGGCAAGTCTGCTGAGCCTAGCTATGGGGTAGAGATTAGATGAGATAGTTTAATGGTCACATGTACAGGGTTGCAGTTGTTGTTACAGGGTACAGTTTAATTGTTGATCTCCGAGCTCCAACAATATGAAATGAAATAAAACAATAAAACAATTATGAAAACAGATATAAGAATACGCAATGATAAATGTCTGTTGACGGGGGGGGAATGTCCATTGGGGTGGGGGCAGTAAATGTCTGTTGACGGGGGGGAATGTCCATTGGGGGAGCAGCGGGTACAACTCTGCTATTTTTATCACCAGTCATTACTCAATTACCCCAGACACCTCACCCTGAATATCTCTAGTGTGTAATTCAGAGTAGTAAGCAGATTCCCAGACACCTCACCCTGAATATCTCTAGTGTGTAATTCAGAGCAGTAAGCAGATTCCCAGACACCTCACCCTGAATATCTCTAGTGTGTAATTCAGAGCAGTAAGCAGATTCCCAGACACCTCACCCTGAATATCTCTAGTGTGTAATTCAGAGTAGTAAGCAGATTCCCAGACACCTCACCCTGAATATCTCTAGTGTGTAATTCAGAGCAGTAAGCAGATTCCCAGACACCTCACCCTGAATATCTCTAGTGTGTAATTCAGAGTAGTAAGCAGATTCCCAGACACCTCACCCTGAATATCTCTAGTGTGTAATTCAGAGCAGTAAGCAGGATCCCACACAGAACCTTATGACCTCCAACCTCAGAGAGACCACAGGGTAGACATGTTAGCGCTAAAGCTAGTCTTGTGGAAAGTCTGTTGACTCAATTTAGCTAGTGTCTGCTAGTGCAGAGTTGATCCCATCTGCTCATTGTAGAATCAGTGTAGTATCATGACAGTATCAGTGTGTTTAAACAGCCACAAGTCAATCAGTCTAGTATCATAACAGTATCAGTGTGTTTATACAGCCACAAGTCAATCAGTCTAGTATCATAACAGTATCAGTGTGTTTATACAGCCACAAGTCAATCAGTCTAGTATCATAACAGTATCAGTGTGTTTATACAGCCACAAGTCAATCAGTCTAGTATCATAACAGTATCAGTGTGTTTAAACAGCCACAAGTCAATCAGTCTAGTATCATAACAGTATCAGTGTGTTTATACAGCCACAAGTCAATCAGTCTAGTATCATAACAGTATCAGTGTGTTTAAACAGCCACAAGTCAATCAGTCTAGTATCATAACAGTATCAGTGTGTTTAAACAGCCACGAGTCAATCAGTCTAGTATCATAACAGTATCAGTGTTTATACTTCAGCTCAAATCCCTGAGTCTCCCGTTACTGATGGTTTCCGTCATATGTTAGAGCATGTGTGTGTGTGCGTTGTATGTTGTGTGTGTGTGTGCGTTTGCATGTTTGTGTGTGTGTGCGTTGTATGTTGTGTGTGTGTGTGTGTGTGTGTGTGTGTGTGTGTGTGTGTGTGTGTGCGTTGTATGTTGTGTGTGTGTGTGTGTGCGTTGTATGTTGTGTGTGTGTGTGCATTTGCATGTTTGTGTGTGTGAGCATGCGTGGTATTTTATCACCCGTCATTACACAATTACCCCAGACACCTCACCCTGAATATCTCTAGTGTGTAGTTCAGAGTAGTAAGCAGATTCCCAGACACCTCACCCTGAATATCTCTAGTGTGTAGTTCAGAGTAGTAAGCAGATTCCCAGACACCTCACCCTGAATATCTCTAGTGTGTAATTCAGAGTAGTAAGCAGATTCCCAGACACCTCACCCTGAATATCTCTAGTGTGTAATTCAGAGTAGTAAGCAGATTCCCAGACAGGACCTTATTACCTCCAACCTCAGAAAGATCACACACACACCCCTCATACACACATATTCTATGACACACACACACACACACACACACACACACACACACACACACACACACACACACACACACACACACACACACACACACACCCCTCATACACACATAATCTAGGATACAGACACCCACACACATACACACCCCTCATACACAATAAACCATACATTTACAAAGAATCTGAGATGTATACACACACAACCAACCCATATACAGTACCAGTCAAAAGTTTGGACACCTACTCATTCAAGGGCTTTTCTTTATTTGTACAATGTTCTATATTGTAGAATAATAGTGAAGATATCAAAACGATGAAATAACAATATGGAATCATAGAGTAACCAAACACAGATTAAACAAATAAAAATATGTTTTATATTTGAGATTCTTTGCCTTGATGACAGCTCTCCAAACTCTTGGCCTTCTCTCAACCAGCTTCATCTTGAATGCTTTTCCAACAGTCTTGAAGGCGTTCCCACATATGCTGAGCACTTGTTGGCTGCTTTTCCTTCCCTCTGCGGTCCAACTCATCCCAAACCATCTCAATTGAGTTGAGGTCGGGTGATTGTGGAGGCCAAGTCATCTGATGCAGCACTCCATCACTCTCCTTCTTGGTCAAATAGCCCTTACACAGCCTTGAGGTGTGTGGGTCATTGTCCTGTTGAAAAACGAATGATAGTCCCACTCAGCGTAAACCAGATGTGATAGCGTATCGCTGCAGAATGCTGTGATAGCCATGCTGGTTAAGTGTGCCTGGCATTCTAAATAAATCACTGACAGTGTCCCCAGCAAAGCACCCCCACACCATCACACCTCCTCCATGCTTCACGGTTGCAACCACACATGCACATCCGTTTACCTACTCTGCATCTCACAAAGACATGGCGGTTGGAACCCAAAATCTCCCATTTGGACGTATCAAACCAAAGGACAGATTTCCACCGGTCTAATGTCCATTGCTTGTGTTTCTTGGCTCAAACAAGTCTCTTCTTCTTATCAGTGTCCTTTAGTAGTGGTGTCTTTGTTGCATTTCGACCATGAAGAACTGATTCACGCAGTTCTCCTGATTCTCCTCTGAACAGTTGATGTTGAGATGTGGCTCCAGGTCATCTACAAGTCCATGCTAGATAAAGCTCCGCCTTATCTCAGTTCACTGGTCACGATGGCAACACCCATCCGTAGCACGCGCTCCAGCAGCTGTATCTCACTGATCATCCCTAAAGCCAACACCTCATTCGGCCGCCTTTCGTTCCAGTTCTCTGCTGACTGTGACTGGAACGAATTGCAAAAATCGCTGAAGTTGGAGACTTTTATCTCTATCACCAACTTCAAACATCTGCTATCTGAGCAGCTAACCGATCGCTGCAGCTGTACATAGTCTATCGGTAAATAGCCCACCCATTTTTACCTACCTCATCCCCATACTGTTTTTATTTATTTACTTTTCTGCTCTTTTGCACACCAATATCTCTACCTGTACACGACCATCTGATCATTTATCACTCCAGTGTTAATCTGCAAAATTGTAATTATTCGCCTACCTCCTCATGCCTTTTGCACACAATGTATATAGACTCCCCTTTTTTTCTACTGTGTTATTGACTTGTTAATTGTTTACTCCATGTGTAACTCTGTGTTGTCTGTTCACACTGCTATGCTTTATCTTGGCCAGGTCGCAGTTGCAAATGAGAACTTGTTCTCAACTAGCCTACCTGGTTAAATAAAGGTGAAATAAAAAAATAAAAAAATAAAAAACTTGAACTCTGTGAAGCATTTATTTGGGATGCAATTTCTGAGACTGGTAACTCTAATGAACTTATCCTCCGCAACAGAGATAACTCTGGGTCTTCCTTTCCTGTGACGGTCCTCATGAGAGCCAGTTTCATTATAGAGCTTGATGGTTTTTGCGACTGCACAAAGTTCTTGAAATGTTCCACATTGACTGACCTTCATGTCTTAAAGTAATGATGGACAGTCATTTCTCTTTGCTTTTTTGAGCTGTTCTTGCCATAATATGGACTTGGTCTTTTACCAAGTAGGGCCATCTTCTGTATACCACCCCTACCTTGTCACAACACAACTGATTGGCTCAAACGCATTAAGAGAAGAAATTCCACAAACTTTTAACAAGGCACACCTGTTAATTAAAATGCATTCCAGGTGACCTCATGAAGCTGGTTGAGAGCAAAAGCTGCAAAGCTGTCATCAAGGCAAAGGGTGGCTACTTTGAAGAATCTCAAATATAAAATATATTTTGATTGTTTAACTTTTTCAGTTACTACATGATTCCATATGTGCTATTTCAAAGTTTGATGTCTTCACTACTACAATGTAGAAAATAGTAAAAAATAAAGAAAAACCCTGGAATGGGTAACTTTTGACTGGTACTGTACATGCAAAAAAAGACAATCTGGTATAGACACACACACACACACACACACACACACACACACACACACACACACACACACACACACACACACACACACACACACACACCACACTAAATCACTCACCGCTGCCCTTTGGAAGGCTCCTTTAGTGTAGGTCCCTCCTCCCCTGTACGGAATCTCCTGGTTAAATAGAGAACACTTGTGCTGATGCGACTTGGGCGCTGTGACATGATCTATCCGGGTCACCACGTGGGTCTTGGACGAGAACGTAACCAGGGCGACCCTCGTGTCCTCAGGGGCCACGGGGAAGTCTGAGAGGAGCTTCCGTACGAAGCGCAGCTCGCTCAGGAAGTTGTTGGCCCCCACGCTGGATGACTCGTCCACCAGGAACACCAGGTCCAGACGTCCACTCTTCTCCCGTAGCGTGCGCACATTCTTCTTGAAGGCTTGGCCCAGGCGCTCCACCTTGGACTCGGCACTCTCAGAGAGGGTGAGGTTGAGGAGGGCCGGGGAGGCTAGGGGTCCGGAGTGGAGTGAGCCGAGCTGGTGGAGCTGTTGGAGGTGTTCACGAGCCGGCCAGGATGAAGTTCTACTAACCAGGAAGCTCCACAGAAGCAAGAGAGAGGCCCAATACGCTCCTGTATTCATTATAGTAGACATACTGTCCTGTACTGTCCTGTACTGTCCTGTACTGTCCTGTACTCTCCTGTACTGTCCTGTAGACCGTGTCAGCAGAGGAAAGAGTTATTTTAAAACAATAGGGATGATGACAAGTCTTTGATGATTGTGATGTTCTCCTATGTTCCCATTTGTCTCCAGTGGGGACGCCAGAAAACAAGAATTTCTCCTAAAGCACTTCCAAAAAGCACTTCCAAAAAAAGAAGAGCAGCCGTAATGATGACGAAATACTCCTGTTGCTCCGTCTGTCTGCCTCTCTCTTCTCTGTTGGAATGAGTTGGTCTGTCTGTCCTCTTCTCTGTTGGAATGAGTCCTGGTCTGGTCCGTCTGACAGTGAGGGTGTCTGAGTGGAGAGGCGTTTGGTTGAGCAGGTCCGGTGAGGTGTCTGTCTGTCTGTCTGTCTGTCTGTCTGTCTGTCTGTCTGTCTGTCTGTCTGTCTGCCTGCCTGTCTTGTCCGTCTGTCCCACCAGGAGAAGGCTATAGCATATTCTCTCTCTCTCCCTCTCTCTTCTCTACGTTCAGGCTCCTGTGTGTGTCATGCTCCTGCACCCAGCCAGGCACCAAATGCCTCTTCCCCCTCTCTAAAAATCATTTAAAAGAATGAAAAAAACTTCTGATTGAGAGAGTGAGAGTGAGAAAGAGAGTAAGAGAGAGAAAGACAGGGAGAGAAACGGCGAGGGAGGCAGAGGGAAAAGGGGGCAGTCACAGCTGTGAAGTCTTTTTTTTCTCTTCTTCTCTGCTCTCTCTCTCCCTCTCTCCCTCCCTCCCTCTCTCCATCTTTCCCTCAATCTCTCCCTCCCTCTCTCCCTCCCTCCCTCTCTCCATCTCTCCCTCTCTCCATCTCTCCCTCCCTCTCTCCCTCCCTCTCTCCATCTTTCCCTCCTTCTCTCCCTCTCTCTCTCCCTCTCCTACTCTCTCTCGCTCCCTCCCTCTTTCTCCCTCTCCCTCTCTCACTCTCTCCCTCTCTCACTCTCTCCCTCTCTCCCTCCCTCTCTCCCTCTCTCTTTCTCTCTCCCTCCCTCTCTCCCCCTCCCCCTCCCCCCTCTCTCCCCCTCGCCACTGAACATGCTCTCTCTCTCTCTCTCTCTCTCTCTCTCTCTCTCTCTCTCTCTCTCTCTCTCTCTGTCTCTCAATTAAATTATCTCTCTCTCTCTCGCTCTCTCTATTTCAGTGGAGCGTCTTGCCTGTCAGAAAACATCAGCACCAGGCAACTGTGATCAGGTCCATATGTCTAGCAGGAGGACGCCACTGAACATGCACTCTCTCTTTCTCTCTCTCTCTCTCTCTCTCTCTCTCTCTCTCTCTCTCTCGCTCTCTCTCTCTCTCTCTGTCACACACACACACAGTCACACCACCGCGCACAGCAGATACCAGCAGGTCCATCTGAATTGCAAATACTGAGAGAGAGAGAGAGAGAGAGAGAGAGAGAGAGAGAGAGAGAGAGAGAGAGAGAGAGAGAGAGAGAGAGAGAGTGTGTGTGTAGTGTTTCCTGTTCATATTTTATTGTTTATTTGCTTTTGTTAGTTATCTATTTCACTTGCTTTGGCAATGTAAACATATGTTTCCCAAGCCAATTAATGCCCAGTCAATTTTACACTCACACAAGTTCCAAAAGAATAAAGACATTTCAATGGTCATATTCTGTATATTTACATTGCTGTAGCGATGTGCAAAAGGGAAATATATTCCACTTGCTTCAGGTGCAGGACATGTGCATCGTAACAAAGCTTTGGGAGCTCGTCACAGTGGAGGACATTGCTTCATTTAATCAGAGGTAGAGTCAACAGAGAGACACCGAAACACTTAGAGTGCAGAAAAAGTCACACGCACGCGCACGCGCGCACACACACACACACACACAGCGAGAGAAACAGACACAGAGAGACACACATACACACATTCTGATGAGCACAGCTGTGGCATCCTGCTTTTGGCACCACACACAGACCCTTCCACAGACCCTCATGGTGACCCCTGGGACTGTTTGGAGGGTTGGGGAGGGGGGGGGGGGGGGGGGGGGGGGGGGGTGAAGGGTGTAGAGTGATGGGAGACGGCGTGGAAGGGAACAGGGGGATTGTGCAAAGACCCTCACAGTTGGTGGTCTGAGAGAAGATCCAGCTTGAAATCAGTAAAGACCTAGTTTATATGATCGGGCTTACTGTCAGAACAAGGACTCCAGCCACCCAAGCCAAAAATTGTTCACTCTGATACCGTCCGGCAAACGATACCGGAGCATCGGCTATTGGACCAACAGGCTCCGAGACAGCTCCTACCCCCAAGCTACAAGACTGCAAAATAGCCAGACTGCTAAATAGTAAAATAATGGTACCCAAACTATCTGCACTGACTCTATTTTGCACTGATCCAACGTACACTCACTAGACTATATATACACACTCACTAGACTATATATACACACTCACTAGACTATATATACACACTCACTAGACTATATATACACACTCACTAGACTATATATACACACTCACTAGACAATATATACACACTCACTAGACTATATATACACACTCACTAGACTATATATACACACTCACTAGACTATATATACACACTCACTAGACTACATATACACTCTCACTAGACAATATATACACACTCACTAGACAACATATACACACTCACTAGACTATATATACACACTCACTAGACTATATATACACACTCACTAGACTACATATACACACTCACTAGACTACATATACAAACTCACTAGACTACATATACACTCTCACTAGACTACATATACACACTCACTAGACTATATATACACACTCACTAGACTACATATACACACTCACTAGACTACATATACACACTCACTAGACTACATATACACACTCACTAGACTATATATACACACTCACTAGACTATATATACACACTCACTAGACTACATATACACACTCACTAGACTACATATACACACTCACTAGACAATATATACACACTCACTAGACTACATATACACTCTCACTAGACTACATATACACTCTCACTAGACTACATATACACACTCACTAGACTATATATACACACTCACTAGACTACATATACACACTCACTAGACTACATATACACACTCACTAGACAATATATACACACTCACTAGACTACATATACACACTCCCTAGACTACATATACACTCTCACTAGACAATATATACACACTCACTAGACTATATATACACACTCACTAGACTATATATACACACTCACTAGACTATATATACACACTCACTAGACTATATATACACACTCACTAGACTATATATACACACTCACTAGACTACATATACACACTCACTAGACTACATATACACACTCACTAGACTACATATACACTCTCACTAGACTACATATACACACTCACTAGACTATATATACACACTCACTAGACAATATATACACACTCAATAAACTATATATACACACTCACTAGACTATATATACACACTACATACACTCACTAGACTATATATACACACTCACCAGACTATATATACACACTCACTAGACTATCTATACACACTCAATAGACTACATATACACACTCTCTAGACTATATAGACACACTCACTATACTTTATGTACTCACATATATACACACACTCACTAGACTATATATACACACTCACTAGACTATATACACACACTCACTAGACTATATACACACTCACTAGACTATATATACACACTCACTAGACTATATACACACACTCACTAGACTATATACACACACTCACTAGACTACATATACACACTCACTAGACTACATATACACACTCACTAGACTACATATACACACTCACTAGACTACATATACACACTCACTAGACTACATATACACACTCACTAGACTATATACACACACACACTCACACACACTTTGCACTGTCACTCCCACACAAATCCCTCACACATTCAAAAAATATATGCACACACATGCCAACACAACACAAACAAATAAACAAACACACACACACTTTTGCACTCATCATTTGCTGCTGCTACAGTGTTTTTCATTTATTATTATCCTTCCTGATGCCTTGTCACTTTACTCTGCCTTCATATCTACCTCAAATACCTCTGCACATTGATCTGATACTGTTACTCCCCGTATATAGCTTAATTATTGTGTATTTAACTTCATTCCTCTTGTGTTAGTTACTGTTTTTTTTTTATATATTTTTTTTTAAACTCTGCATCGTTGTGAAAGGATTGTAAGCAATCATTTGACTTAATATTACTATGCCACCTTGTGGACAAAGACTATGAGATGGCGACAGGCATGCCTGTATTACACACACATGAACACACACACACATATATACACACACATATATACACACACATACACACACACATACTCTTTGTCTCTCTCTCTCTCTCTCTCTCTGTGTATCCCAGAGAGCCTGTCTGAGGGCCTGAGAATAGGCCTTCCTGTAGTTAGAGCTCTGTGGTGCAACACACACACACACAGACACACACACACACACACACACACACAGACACACACACACAGCACTGCTGCTCCACTCTGTAAATAAACTCCTCAGTCAGTCTTGACCAAAAACACAGCCTGTCCATAGTCACCAGGCACCAGACTGTGGAGCACAGAGGGCAACGAGCTGTGCAAGGTAGAGGTCCTACACACACACACACACACACACACACACACACACACACACACACACACACACACACACACACACACACACACACACACACACACATACACACACACACACACACACACACACACACACACACACAAATACTAGCACATACAGTTCATGCATATACATACACACCCACACCCAACATCTACATGCATTCGCACACAAAAAACATAAATATACACACACACGTTGACACAGATCGCTAACTGCCTCCGCACCTGTCCTTCTTATCTCCCACGGCAACTGAAGACTGGCAGGGCAGATGCAAGTAACAACACATTCCTCACATAGCTATCCAAAGAAAGAAGAGAAGAGAGAAGAGGAAGAAGAGGAAGATAAAACACAAGAGAACAGTAGTAGTATAGCATAAAATAGGATTATTCACATTAAGAGAAACATATAACACCCACTGTCTTCTCTCACAATATAGGATGGATGGTTTAGCAGTACTAAATTAAATCTTACCAGTAGTGGGAATGAGAGTACCAGAAATACTCACTGCATAGTTCTCACACAGCCAACACCCCTCCACACCAACTGGATCATTTTAAAATCAACCAAACACCATGAAGAACAAGAGAGAGGATGAGCACGAGATTCAACCGCATCAACAAGATAATTAAAGGCTTTCATTTTCCTTGTTTAACTAACCCAGTGCCATGTTAGTTTTATATAGCAGTTTAAAATAGTGAGGACACACACTGAGACCTGGGAATGAATGACATAAACATGTGTATGCTACCACACCTCACAACAGCCTCTTTGTATAAACCTGTGTTTGAGTTATTTGGGTCACAATGAACGATATTGTAAATTAATGATGTGATTGGGGCAAGAGTCAGTGTGTTTCAATTCCCCATGAAGATTGTGTGCCTACTTTGGACCGTGAAAATACAAAGACTTGTGTCACACTGCTCCCTACGGGCCAAATCGTGTTATTTCAGTTGTATTCACTGGACTTTCTGAATGAAAACTGGTAGAACTGTACATTTTTAATACGAGAGATCTCAGTTTGAGAAATATATATATTTTTTTTAATGACAGAGCATGCGCGGGTGTACAAGCAAATGTCGGTGGGAACGCTTCGTAGTAAATAAAATCAGATGTATTTATATAGCCCTTCGTACATCAGCTGATATCTCAAAGTGCTTTACAGAAACCCAGCCTAAAACCCCAAACAGCAAGCAATGCAGGTGTAGAAGCACGGTGGCTAGGAAAAACTCCCTAGAAAGGCCAAAACCTAGGAAGAAACCTAGAGAGGAACCAGGCTATGAGGGGTGGCCAGTCCTCTTCTGGCTGTGCCGGTTGGACATTATAACAGAACATGGCCAAGATGTTCAAATGTTCATAAATGACCAGCATGGTCAAATAATAATAATCACAGTAGTTGTCGAGGGTGCAACAGGTCAGCACCTCAGGAGTAAATGTCAGTTGGCTTTTCATAGCCGATCATTAAGAGTATCTCTACCACTCCTGCTATCTCTAGAGAGTTGAAAACAGCATGTCTGGGACAGGTAGCACGTCTAGCCGCAGGCAGAACAGTTGAAACTGGAGCAGCAGCACGGCCAGGTGGACTGGGAACAGCAAGGAGTCATCATGCCTCTTGACACACAAACTACTGCAGCATAAATACTGGAGGCTGAGACAGGAGGGGTCAGGAGACACTGTGGCCCCATCCGATGACCCCGGACAGGGCCAAACAGGAAGGATATAACCCCACCCACTTTGCCAAAGCACAGACCCAACACCACTACAGGTACAGTGCCTTGCAAAAGTATTCGGCCCCCTTGAACTTTGCGACCTTTTGCCACATTTCAGGCTTCAAAAATAAAGATATAAAACTGTATTTTTTTGTGAAGAATCAACAACAAGTGGGACACAATCATGAAGTGGAACGACATTTATTGGATATTTCAAACTTTTTTAACAAATCAAAAACTGAAAAATTGGGCGTGCAAAATTATTCAGCCCCCTTAAGTTAATACTTTGTAACTTTTGCTGCGATTACAGCTGTAAGTTGCTTGGGGTATGTCTCTATCAGTTTTGCACATAGAGAGACTGACATTTTTTCCCATTCCTCCTTGCAAAACAGCTCGAGCTCAGTGAGGTTGGATGGAGAGCATTTGTGAACAGCAGTTTTCAGTTCTTTCCACAGATTCTCGATTGGATTCAGGTCTGGACTTTGACTTGGCCATTCTAACACCTGGATATGTTTATTTTTGAACCATTCCATTGTAGATTTTGCTTTATGTTTTGGTACATTGTCTTGTTGGAAGACAAATCTCCGTCCCAGTCTCAAGACTTTTGCAGACTCCATCAGGTTTTCTTCCAGAATGGTCCTGTATTTGGCTCCATCCATATTCCCATCAATTTTAACCATCTTCCCTGTCCCTGCTGAAGAAAAGCAGTCCCAAACCATGATGCTGCCACCACCATGTTTGACAGTGGGGATGGTGTGTTCAGGGTGATGAGCTGTGTTGCTTTTACGCCAAACATAACGTTTTGCATTGTTGCCAAAAAGTTCAATTTTGGTTTCATCTGACCAGAGCACCTTCTTCCACATGTTTGGTGTGTCTCCCAGGTGGCTTGTGGCAAACTTTAAACAACACTTTTTATGGATATCTTTAAGAAATGGCTTTCTTCTTGCCACTCTTCCATAAAGGCCAGATTTGTGCAATATACGACTGATTGTTGTCCTATGGACAGAGTCTCCCACCTCAGCTGTAGATCTCTGCAGTTCATCCAGAGTGATCATGGGCCTCTTGGCTGCATCTCTGATCAGTCTTCTCCTTGTATGAGCTGAAAGTTTAGAGGGACGGCCAGGTCTTGGTAAATTTGCAGTGGTCTGATACTTCTTCCATTTCAATATTATCGCTTGCACAGTTCTCCTTGGGATGTTTAAAGCTTGGGAAATCTTTTTGTATCCAAATCCGGCTTTAAACTTCTTCACAACAGTATCTCGGACCTGCCTGGTGTGTTCCTTGTTCTTCATGATGCTCTCTGCGCTTTTAACGGACCTCTGAGACTATCACAGTGCAGGTGAATTTATACGGAGACTTGATTACACACAGGTGGATCGTATTTATCATCATTAGTCATTTAGGTCAACATTGGATCATTCAGAGATCCTCACTGAACTTCTGGAGAGAGTTTGCTGCACTGAAAGTAAAGGGGCTGAATAATTTTGCACGCCCAATTTTTCCGTTTTTGATTTGTTAAAAAAGTTTGAAATATCCAATAAATGTCGTTCCACTTCATGATTGTGCACCACTTGTTGTTGATTCTTCACAAAAAAATACAGTTTTATATCTTTATGTTTGAAGCCTGAAATGTGGCAAGAGGTCGCAAAGTTCAAGGGGGCCGAATACTTTTGCAAGGCACTGTATATCTTCAACCACCAACTTACCATCCTGAGACAAGGCCGAGTATAGCCCACAAAGAACTCCGCCACGGCACAACCCAAGGGAGGGCGCCAACCCAGACTGGAGTAGACGTGTACGAGCTGAGCTCCGAGAAGCGGCTACAAACACAGGCTAAACCCAAAGTAAGCACTCGACATATAGCTAGGTCTACTCGTTTTGCTAGATCGGGGCTCCCAAGGTCGAAACCCATCCTCCCGTAAATGCTACACTACTTTTGTAAAAAATTATTATTCATCTTGCCTAAAACATGTTTTTTCCTTGATCTGGTAATGCAGATTAGGCTGTAGATATACCATTCAAGCTTTCACAGACTTTCAATGACTTCAAGCTTTCAAAACTCCTATGTAATGGAGTCATAAGGGCTGCCTACTCCTCTGAAATGTCATAATTTTATAAAGAACACACAAGGAAAAATGCTCTCATGGTGAGGGTAATAAAGGCATGCCTGTCGCCATCACACAGTCTTTGTCCACAAGGTGGCATAGCAATATTAAGTCACTGTATAAAAAGTAAACTAGGTAACAAACAGAGAGGGCAGCATAGGTGAAACCGTGTCACTTTGAAAGAAAAGCCCATCTTGGGAGTCTTACAGCTCCTCCAAAACAGCTGAGGAGCAGTATAATGTCTCTTCTTTACCCATGTAATAATGCCAACTCCTAGCCAATTAAAGTTTCTTAGTCATCACAGGTGTGTGTGTGTGTGTGTGTGTGTGTGTGTGTGTGTGTGTGTGTGTGTGTGTGTGTGTGTGTGTGTGTGTGTGTGTGTGTGTGTGTGTGTGTGTATGTTTGTGCATGCGTGTGTGTGTGTAACGCACGTGTGTATGTGTATGTGTGTGTGTAACGCACGTGTGTGTGTGCGCGTGTGCGTGTGTGTGCGCGTGTGTAACACACGTGTGTGTGTGTGTGTGTGTGTGTGTGTGTGTGTGTGCGTGGGGTTGACAGACAGACATAAGGGAGGTAAGAGTAGCTAAATGAACGAGGGGCAGTGACAGAGAGGAACGGTGCCACAGACAAGCACATACCACATACGACTTCACCTTTAACCGTGCTGACTGAGACACACCACACATGTATTCAGCTGCTGGCAAAGCATCACTATGTCATGTTCTGTACACCTGCCTCTGGCTTTGGTTAAAACTGACCTTTTCACGTCAGTAATAAATACTATGCTGTCTAATACTATGCTGGTCTAAGTGTTCATTTGATCATGTCGAGGAGAAGATGGTGAAACCTAAAACACATGAGTCTTGATACACAGGCCTACAGTACATATGTAAGAGAAAGGGAGGTCTATAGCTTTGTTGGTAGAGAATGGCGCTTGCAATGTAACCTTTATTTAACTAGGCAAATCAGTTAAGAACAAATTCTTATTTACAATGACGGCCTTCACCGGCCAAACCCAGGTTTTTGGGTTCGATTCCCAGAACTACCCAATGTGTAGACTGTATGCACGCATGACTGTTAGTAGCTTTGGATAAAAAGGTCTGCTAGATGGCATGTAATATTACTATAGGGAGATGGGCTTCCAGTGTGTCTGTCTGTATGTTGCTGAGTGTGCTGAAGGTGGTCCAGCAGCGTCCTGCTACAATGTCCTAGACATGTGTCGTGCTGCATGTGGTTTTGATGTGGAGTTGATAACCGTGAGATTGTGTGGTGTGTTGTAGTACTCTGTGGATAATCTTGAGGAGGAGACGGTGTGGTGACCAAAACAAATGACTCCTAATACTTAGGCCCATAGCCTTACATTGACAAATATAAGTCTCTGTATAGGCCTACGTATGTGAGAGACCGCCTCAATGTTGCTGAGTGTGCTGAGGGCGGTTAAAGTGGTAGCCTATATGTGGTGTATGTTCTCATCGGTATATTAATAGACTAGGAGATTTCATAAGGCCAGCCGCACCATGAGTACGACAGGCTATAACATGACGTCATTGTCATATAGAATGCTATAAGATGACGTCATTGTCATATAGAATGCTATAAGATGATGTCATTGTCATATAGAATGCTATAAGATGATGTCATTGTCATATAGAATGCTATAAGATGATGTCATTGTCATATAGAATGCTATAAGATGACGTCATTGTCATATAGAATGCTATAAGATGATGTCATTGTCATATAGAATGCTATAAGATGACGTCATTGTCATATAGAATGCTATAAGATGATGTCATTGTCATATAGAATGCTATAAGATGATGTCATTGTCATATAGAATGCTATAAGATGATGTCATTGTCATATAGAATGCTATAAGATGACGTCATTGTCATATAGAATGCTATAAGATGATGTCATTGTCATATAGAATGCTATAAGATGACGTCATTGTCATATAGAATGCTATAAGATGATGTCATTGTCATATAGAATGCTATAACAGGATGTTATTGTCATGTAGAATGCTATAACATGAAATCATTGTCATATAGAATGCTATAACATGATGTCATTGTCATTTAGAATGCCATAACATGACATCATTGTCATATAGAGTGCTATAACATGACATTATTGTCATTTATAATGCTATAAAGGGACGTCATTGTCATATAGAATGCTTGCTTCCATGCATACGAACAGCTTTATAAATATGAAATGTGGATACATACTGTTGTAAATACGTAATATTTATTTCCACACAAACGCGCACACATGCATACACAAAACACACAGGTATGCTCACATACGTGAGCTTACACACAGGTGAATGCATGGAGAGCTGCATCGTGGGAAGAGTCCACACAGATGCATAGTGTAACATTTCACAGAGAAATGTCATTTTTTTCTGCAGTGCTCCTACACATACAGGAGCACGTACACACACACACACATACACACACACACACGTACTCACTCACACACACACGTACTTACACACATGTACTCACACACACTCACACTCAAACTCAATCATTGTGAAGCATCAAAACATTCACATTCCCCTGACATTATACTGTAGGTAGCCTACTCACACAAAATGTATCTGCCCTCTCCCCTGCTCACACATCCACACACACACACACACAAACACACTCCCACCTTTTTACCACGTTCTGTAGTGTAACTCTCCATTTTCCACTTTTTCTCTCACTTTTTGTCAGTTTGCTGGCTAAGAAATCCCCATGCTGGTGCTAAAATCACACGGTGTCAGGAGGAGAGAGAGAGAGAGAGAGAGAGAGAGAGAGAGAGAGAGAGAGAGAGAGAGAGAGAGAGAGAGGGGTAAAGGAAGAGAGAGAAAAGTAAAGGAAGAGAGAGAGAGAGAGAGAGAGTGAAGTAAAGGAAGAGAGAGAGAGAGGGGGTGAGTGGGGCAGGCATAGAGATGAAGGGGCCCTGGCAGAATGCAGTGGTAACTGGATTGAGCCAGACCTCCTTAAAACAATCACGTCAACCGGTTTAATGCAGGGGAAGGGAGGGGGTACAGTACACCTCCCCATCTGCATACAGTGCCTTCAGAAAGTATTCAGACCGTTGACCTTGTCCACGTTGTGTTACATTACAGCCCTATTCTAAAATGGATTAAATAAAACATTTTCCTACACACTAGACTCCATAATGACAAAGTAAAAATAGCTTTTTAGATATTTTTGCAAATGTATTGAAGATAAAAAACAGAAACACCTTATTAAACATAAGTATTCAGACCCTTTGCTATGAGACTCAAAACTGAGCTCAGGTGCATCCTGTTTCCATTGATCCTCCTTGAGATGTTTCTACAACTCGATTGGAGTCCACTTGTGGTAATTTCAATTGATTGGACATGATTTGGAAAGACACACACCTGTCTATAAAACGTCCTACATTTGACAGTGCATGTTAGAGCAAAAACCAAACCATGAGGGCGAAGGAATTCCATAGAGCTCTGAGACAGGATTGTGTCGATGCACAGATCTGCAGCATTGAAGGTTCTTAAGAACACAGTGGCCTCCATCATTCTTAAACAGAAGAAGTTTGGAACCACCAAGACTCTTCCTAGATCTGGCCATCCGGCTGAGCAATCGGGGGAGAAGGGGCTTGGTCAGGGAGGTGACCAAGAACCTCATGGTCACTCTGACAGAGCTCCAGAGTTCCTCTGTGGAGATTCAAGAAACTTCCAGAAGGACAACCATCTCTGCAGCACTCCACCAACCAGGCCTTTATGGCAGAGTGGCCACACGGAAGCCATTCCTCAGTAAAAGGCACCTGACAGCCCGCTTGGAGTTTGCCAAAAGGCACCTAAAGGACTCTCAGGTCATGAGAAACAAGATTCTCTGGTCAGATGAAACCAATATTGAACTCTTTGGCCTGAATGCGAAGTGTCACGTCTTGAGGAAACCTGGCACCATCCCTACGGTGAAGCATGGTGGTAATAGCTTCATGCTGTGGGGATGTTTTTCAGAGGCAGGGACTGGGAGATTAGTCAGGATTGAGGCAAAGATGAACAGCGAGATCCTTGATGAAAACCTGCTCCAGAGCGCTCAGGACCACAGACTGGGGCTAAGGTTCACCTTCCAACAGGACAATTACCCTAAGCACACAGCCAAGACAACGCAGGAGTGGCTTCGGGACAAGTCTCTGAATGTTCTTGAGTGGCCCAGCCAGAGCCCCGACTTGAACCCGATCGAACATCTCTGGAGAGTCCTGAAAATAGTTGTGCAGCAACACTCCCCTTACAACCTGACAGAGCTTGAGAGGATTTGCAGAGAAGAATGGGAGAAGAATGGGAGACACTTCCCAAATATTGGTGCCAAGCTTACAGCGACATACCTGTCACGCCCTGATCTTAGAGATCCTTTTTATGTCTCTATTTAGGTTTGGTCGGGGCGTGAGTTGGGGTGGGCATTCTATGTTGTTTTTCTATGTTTTCTTTTCTATGCATTTGGCCTGGTATGGTTCCCAATCAGAGGCAGCTGTCTATTTGTTGCAGCTGTCTAGTTGTTTCCTGTTTCGATTTTCATTTCTTACATTCACTTTGTTGTTTTGTATTTTCGTGTTCTGTGTTAATAAATGATCATGGACATTTACCACGCTGCGTTTTGGTCCGATCCTTCCTACTCCGCATCTGATGAAGACGAAGACCGTTACAATACCCAAGAAGACTCGAGGCTGTAATCGCTGCCGTAGGAGCTTCATCAAAGTACTGAGTAAAGGGTCTGAATACTTATGTAAATGTGATATTTCAGTTTTCTTTTTTCTTTTTTTTAAATTAGCAAACATTTCTAAAAACCTGTTGTTGCTTTGTCATTATGGTCTATTGTGTGTAGATTGATGAGAAGAAAAACTGTAACGTAACAAAATGTGGAATAAGTCAAAGGGTCTGAATACTTTCTGAAGGCACTGTATCGACATAAATAGAGTGAATAAGTGGCTTTGGATACAAGTGACTGCTATATGACCATATTGAGTGAGGAGCTGCTATGAGGATCAGTCTAGATTAACAGAGATCGGGATATAAACATGTCTGCTATATGACCATATTGAGTGAGGAGCTGCTATGAGGATCAGTCTAGATTAACAGAGATCGGGATATAAACATGTCTGCTATATGACCATATTGAGTGAGGAGCTGCTATGAGGATCAGTCTAGATTAACAGAGATCGGGATATAAACATGTCTGCTATATGACCATATTGAGTGAGGAGCTGCTATGAGGATCAGTCTAGATTAACAGAGATCGGGATATAAACATGTCTGCTATATGACCATATAGAGTGAGGAGCTGCTATGAGGATCAGTCTAGATTAACAGAGATCGGGATATAAACATGTCTGCTATATGACCATATAGAGTGAGGAGCTGCTATGAGGATCAGTCTAGATTAACAGAGATCGGGATATAAACATGTCTGCTATATGATCATATTGAGTGAGGAGCTGCCACTAGGATCCATCTAGATTAACAGAGATCGGGATATAAACATGTCTGCTATATGATCATATTGAGTGAGGAGCTGCCACTAGGATCCGTCTAGATAAACAGAGATCAGGGTATAAACATGTGCAAACACTGCCATTACCCAATAACCAGACACACGTACACACACGTACACACACACGTACGCATGCACAGACACAGACACACACAAACAGGTGCTAATGGTCTGACAAACAAACAAACAAAAGCTTTGGCACAAAAATACAGTTTCATCTTGGGCAGAGGCACAAGCGCCAACTACATGCACACACACACGCACGCGCACACACACACACACACACACACACACTCCCGCAGTAGGTTAGAGGATTAACAGAGAGCCTGTAAACAGATAGTGGAAGATGGCGATGTGGTTCAGAAGTTTTTTGGGGAAGGATTTGAACATATTGTTCCTGACCATGTGTTCCTCAGCGACATGGTAAACACATGGCTCGAATTACCTTCCTCCACTATACACCTCTTACACTCTTTCTCTCTCCTCAATTTCTCTCCCACTCCAATCCTTCTTTCTTTCTCAGTGTATTTATTTCTCTCTCTCTCTCTCTTTTTCTGTCTCTCTTGCACTCCTCTCTCTCTCTGTCTCCCTCACAAAGATTCCCACTCTCTATCCCTAACCCTTCATCTTCCTCTATCCCTCTATCTCTCCTGCCTTTCCTTCTTTCCCCAGCACCCAGTTGGGCAACTCAGTGTGGCTGTGGCAGACTGCTCTAGTGTTTGGCAAGTAAAGTGTTTATACCACCCAGTGATGAATCATGTTATGTCACTAAACATACCGTGAATACCCCACGTGCCATAACCCCCCCCCCCATGTGTACACATCTAGACAGGTTCAGAAAATAGCCTACATCATGGAAGCAGCTGTATCGTGTTTATGCCGAGTCATCACTTGACTTCAGGGCCCATATTCATTAGTCTTAGATTAAGAGTGCCGATCTAGAATCAGTTTCAGCCTTTTAGATCATAATGAGTAACTTTACATGGACAGAGAATCCTAGATCAGCACTCCTACTCAGAGACGCTTTATGAGGAAGACAGTGGAGTATTACAGTATGAGGACAACAGTGGGGGCTGCTGAGGGGAGGACAGCTCGTAGTAATGGCCGACATGGAGGGGATAGAATGGTACCAGTCCATTCACTCCATTCCAGACAATATTATGAGCCAACCTGCCCTCAGCAGCCTCCACTGGAGGAGAAACACGTGATCACATAACCTTTCAGATGAGAATTCACAGGTGATGCCCTGCAAACAAAAAATGTGTCGCTGTGACACACACTCTGTGCTATTAACATACAGTGTTTTTAGCTTACATATCTGACAACTTTTAGGATCTTTATTTAAAAAGTAATTGTTATTCAACATGTCCTTACCTGGGATGTGAACTCTGTTTCACTGCATTCTCATCGTCCTGCTGTGCCACCATGTCTGTGTCAATAACTGATTTCAACTGTATTCCTACACTTTGTACTTCAAAGTACATCTCAGCTTTGTTAAAAAAAAACACTTGAGAAAAACTATTTTATTTATCATAGTGATTCGGGAGTAAAATTTAAGCAGAATAATATGCCCCAACAACATTAGACAATTATACAGAAAACCCTCAAATGACCGAATCCAGTAAATGAAATCAATGAGAGTATAGTCAGATTAACTGATGACTGAAACAGCAGTGCAGATGGCACATTTTTGCTACATGCGGAGATGTATTATAGGTATTGAATGTGTATGAGAACACTGCATACTTGTGGCGCAATCCTGAGGTTGTTAGTTCAGAGATAGGGTCATACTTTAGCTGAACAGCAATACAATTCCAAAAACACATGTTTTCACATGTGAAATGACACATGAAGTGTTCAAATGTTCTACATGTGAAATCATGTGGTTCAACATGTGACAACACTACACTATTAGCCAATTGCTGTTCATTTTTTAGGGACATTTTTATCATTTTACAGTAAATTTCTACAATAATACAGTAGGATACTGTATTAGTGTTTTGCTAAATATTTACTTGCAATGCACTTGGGTAGGGTATTTACTTGGCATGCCTCACACTCAATAGCTTTTAAACTCACAGGATACTTTAACATTGGTTCACACATTTGGGAAAAAACCCCACCCGGGATTTGAACTCACAACTTCTGGGACGCGAGCGAGTTGAATTTCCTGCTTTGCCAACAGGTCTGTGGACATGACAGAGATCAACCACAGTTATATTGGCAAGAATACATTTCTGCACTTGGCTAAAAGTTGCCCGTAATCAAGTAAATAATTGTGCGATTATCTGACAACGCCAACAAAAAATGTGCAGTGCTCAGGGACGCATGTTAAGTTTTGGCCGTGTCGGAGGTGTAACTGCGTTACGTTGCAGTGTTGTTCTCTAGTTTACAAAAAGGTCAAAGGTACACATAAGGCACCCTCAGAGGAACTCACATGGTACTGGTTGGTACCTTTTAGGGTACATGTTCAGATCATCTAGTATAATGGTACATTTTTCTCCCCAATATATTCCATTTAATGCTGTGTTCGTAACCATGTGGAGGATGGGAATTTACCAGTTGTGAAGTCGTAAATACCAATTGGATGCATGCACGGGCTTTGAACTCATTGAGAATCACTGATTGGCTAATGGCCAACAAGCTGTGTAACCTTAAACTAAAAGTACAGTTATCACGCTTGTAAACAAATTAATAGATGTATTTTTGTTAATAATGTTTTGTTGGTGCATTTAAATGCTGTTGTAAAAGTATTTTCCTCAGTAGTTGACGTCAGAGGTCAGTATGTGGGAGAAATGGGAGCTCAGGATGATAGACGGGTTTTCACTAGAGATTACCAGTTGGAGGGCTGTTTAAATGGATTATTCCCAATCGTATTTGGTAAAGTCCCACTTGTTTACGAACACAGCGTTATGCTCCATTCATGTGCTGCGTTCAGTGGCTCATTAGCATATTTGGGGGCATGGTCTAAAATATGCTGCATTTGTACCAACCGTCAGTCGGAATGTTGTGCCAGAATGACGGAAGGTCGAACAAATGTTTTTATGGACAGTGACAGTTTTATAGTCTTTGTAAGAGCTTGTGACAATCAAGCACTGCATTGTGAAGGGGTTACTTTCAATGAGTATGACAGATCTATAACACATTTCTAAGTGAATTTGGTAAGGTCTCCCAAAAAGTTACATATTGAAACTTTAAAGTCCCGACTGTGTTCACAGAGCAAAAATATACAAGATTTTACAGTAATTTAAATCAGAATACTGCAGCATACTGTCATTTAATAGAAATACAGTTGAAGTCGGAAGTTTACATACACCTTAGCCAAATACATTTAAACTCAGTTTTTCACAATTGCTGACATTTAAACCTAGTAAAAATTCCCTGTCTTAGATCAGTTAGGATCACCACTTTATTTTAAGAATGTGAATGATTTATTTCAGCTTTTATTTCTTTCATTACATTCCCAGTGGGTCAGAAGTTTACATAAAGGTAGCATTGCCTTTAAATTGTTAACTTGGGTAAAATGTTTCGGGGAGCCTTCCACAATAAGTTGGGTGAATGTTGGCCCATTCCCCCTGACAGAGCTGGTGTAATTGAGTCACGTTTGTAGGCCTCCTTGCTCGCACACGCTTTTTCAGTTCTGCCCACACATTTTCTATGGGATTGAGGTCAGGGCTTTGTTATGGCCACTCCAATATCTGGACTTTGTTGTCCTTAAGCCATTTTGCCACAACATTGGAAGTATTTTTTTTTAAACTTTATTTAAATAGGGAAGTCAGTTAAGAACAAATTATTTTCTTCAATGACGGCCTAGGAACAGTGGGTTAACTGCCTGTTCAGGGGCAGAACGACAGATTTGTACCTTGTCAGCTCAGGGATTTTGAACTTGCAACCTTTTGGCTACTAGTCCAATGCTCTAACCACCAGGCTACCCTGCCGCCCCAGTATGCTTGGGGTCATTGTCCATTTGGAAGATCCATTTGCGACCAAACTTTAACTTCCTGACTAATGTCTTGAGATGTAGCTTCAATATATCCACATAATTTCCCTTCCTCATGATGCCATCAATTTTGTGAAGTGCACCAGTCCCCCCTGCAGCAAAGCACCCCCACAACATGATGCTGCCACCCCCGAGCTTCACGGTTGGGATGGTGTTCTTCGGGTTGCAAGCCTCCCCCTTTTTCCCCCAAACATAACGATGGTCATTATGGCCAAACAGTTGGAGTGGTTGAAAATCGAGACTCCAACCTAAGTGTCTGTAATCTTCTGACTTTAACTGTAGCACCTTCAAGTTTTTTGTATATATTTACTTTATTTTTACTGCAACTTTAAACAAAGTACAAAAGTGTATTCTTAGCAATAAATATATAGCCGATCTCCATTATGTCCACAGACCTGGTGGCGCAGCAGGAACTTCAGCTATATACCAACAAAGAGGTTGTGAGTTTAAATCCCAAGAGAGATTGAGTCTCAAGTAATCAGCCTACAGCATTATACTGTCCATTTACACCCTAAATTATCTGTAGAAATGTTGTCATCTGTATCTACATGCTATCCCATCTTGAGATTTTGCCTCCCCAGGTTGTCACAGTTATTTCACATTAATTTCACATCAGACCATGTTGTCACCTGTAGTTTTATGTTATCACATGTTGCTTCACATTAAAGCACGTGATCAAATGAGATCACACGAGATCACATGTGTTCATGTGAAAATCAGGTGTTTTTTCCATAAGGGAAGTCAGCGGCTGCACACACACACTCTCCCACCCCACCCCTCCTCCTCCTCCCCCTAGCCCCAGCACTCTGCCTATTGCAACACAGAAAGTTCTTAGTCCTGGTGGAACCAACAGGTGGAACCCCTTGGCCTCACTCTAATTAACCCATAGAATTAGAATTCCTGGAACACAGGAACACACATTCCGATTCTATGCTACTGACAATGGTCTGAGGAGTCAATGTTCCCATTCTATTAATTATATTGCTACACTCTCACTTTACTACTAAGCCTATCATTTACTTGAACAACCTATTTCATCACATCAATCAGCTCATAGATAGATAATGCACATTCCAGTCATAATGGATGATGGTAGTTAGTGAATGTCTTTATTGTCTTAACAATAAATAGATTTCCTTTCTACTCTCCTTTTTATTGTAGATGGGTACAGAAGAAAACCTTCAAATGTGATAAGATTATACATTCATTTTGTTTTTCAGATTGCACATGATCCCTTTATTACCATGAGACAGTAAAGAGTTTATGGGCCTAATCATCTTTGCTCTTTCTCCACTCTGACTCTAGCTCTAATGCAACCCGGATATATAATCTCTGTAGGATCCTAAAAGCTGCCTGGTAGGATGGTTGTGACAGTGGTAGAACCCCTACGGACTGGATCTAATAGCCTGTTAGGTTGACTACTATACCCTCTCTCTGGTCTCAGTGGCACCACAGCCATTACCTCTGTGTTTGCATGTTATTGTTAACATTTCCCAGCCACTGAGCAGTAAACAGGTTGAAAAGCCACAGTTACACATTAACCCTCCATATCTGGAGAATCTTTCTGCCTTTGACCTTGCATTTCATCACCTACAGAGGCAGAGAGATGGAGTGTGTGGGTGTGTGTGTGCGTGTGTGTGTGTGTGTGTGTGTGTGTGTGTGTGTGTGTGTGTGTGTGTGTGTGTGTGTGTGTGTGTGTGTGTGTGTGTGTGTGTGTGTGTGTGTGTGTGTGTGTGTGTGTGTGTGTGTGTGCGTGCGTGCGTGCATGTGCGTGCATGCATGTCTGTGTGTGTGTGTGTTGAAAGAGGACTGGTTTATGATATCACCATGATAAAAGCACAAGAACAGCTGAGTCAGGAAATGCCACTGGTACATTCTCTCTAATTTATCCCTCTTGATACTTCATTCTTCTTCTACACTCCTGTCCTTTTGTCCTGGTTATTTGTGGTTTTAATTATCCTTTTTTTACTGATCCCCCTCCCCGTCTATCATTCTCTATGTATTTCTTAACTCTCAATTATTTATTCATTTTATTTTTTCCTCTCTCTTTCTCTCTGTCTCTCTCTCTATCCCTCTCTCTCTATCCCTCTCTCTCTCTATCCCTCTCTCTGTCTCTCTCTCTATCCCTCTCTCTCTATCCCTCTCTCTCTCTATCCCTCTCTCTGTCTCTCTCTCTATCCCTCTCTCTCTATCCCTCTCTCTGTCTCTCTCTCGCTATCCCTCTCTCTCTCTCTCCCTCTCTCTATCCCTCTCTCTCTGTCCCTCTCTCTCTCTATCCCTCTCTCTCTATCCCTCTCTCTCTCTATCCCTCTCTCTGTCTCTCTCTCTATCCCTCTCTCTCTATCCCTCTCTCTGTCTCTCTCTCGCTATCCCTCTCTCTCTCTCTCCCTCTCTCTCTCTCCCTCTCTCTCTATCCCTCTCTCTCCATCCCTCTCTCTCTGTCCCTCTCTCTCTCTATCCCACTCTCTCTATGCCTCTCCCTGTCTTTCTCTCTCTATCCCTCTCTTCCTATCCCTCTCTCTCCATCCCTCTCTCTCTATCCCTCTCTCTCTCCCTCTCTCTCTCTCTCTCTCTCTATCCCTCTCTCTCTCTCTCTCTCTCTCTCTCTCTCTCTCTTGCTATCCCTCTCTCTCTATCTCTCTCTCTATCCCTCTCACTCTATCCCTCTCTCAATTAAATTAAATTAAATTCAATTTTCTTTATTGGCATGACGTAACAATGTACATATTGCCAAAGCTTATTTAGGATATTTACAATATAAAAAGAAAAATGAGAATCAAAATTGTCAACAGTAACAACAATAACCAAGTGTCAAAATAAGTGTCAAGTGTCAAAATAACCGTACATTCAACAATAACAATAAGCATACAGTAGAGGACATGTGCAGGTTGCTTGGTCTGTCAGACACTGTCCCTCAACTTATGGCAGGCAGCAATGTAGTGCGCTGCCAACCCACAGCTCTCTGCGTCCTCCCCCAACAGGACGAGTAGCCTACTCTCATCAGAGAGGTCTTTGAAACCTTGAATAAGGGTCTCTGTCTCGCTCTCTGTCTCTCTGTCTCTCTCTCTCTCTCTATCCCACTCTCTCTATGCCTCTCTCTAGCCTGTACTAGCCTGTACTTTGTCAAGGTTTTTCTCAGGTTTTGATCAGTAACCATGGTCAAATATTTAGCCACAGTGTACTGTCGATTTAGGGCCAGATAGCACTGCATTTTGCTTTGTGTTTGTGCTTGTGTTTCCCAATAAGGAATATAGTTTTGTTTTGACTGTGTTGTAATTTGGTTTATACTGATTGATTGGATGTTCTGGTTCTGAGGCGTGTTAGCAGAACAGGTTTGTGAACTCAGCCCCAGGACCAGCTGGAAGAGGGGACTCTTTTCTTTGCTCAGCTCTTGGCATTGCAGGGCTTGTTAATGATATGAGAGGGGGTCACTGTATTTTAGATATTTCCAAAACTTAATTGCTCTTTTTTGAGTGTTATTATTAGTGGATATTGGCCTAATTATGCCCTGCATGCATTGTTTGTAGTTTTCATCTGGACATGTAGGATAATCTTACAGAACTCCTCATGCACGGTTTCAATGGGGTGTTTGTCCCATTTGATGAAATCTTGTTTTGCAAGTGGACCCCACACCTCGCTGCCATAAAGTGCAATTGGTTCAATGACACATTCAATTAGTTTTAGCCATATTTTAATAGGTATTTCAATTTGAATTTGTTTTTTAATGGCGTAGAATGCCCTGCGTGCTTTCTCTCTCAGTTCATTCACTGACTCATTAAGGTGTCCAGTTGAGCTTATTTTTAAACCTAAGTAATTGTGGTGTGTGCAGTACTCTATATATTTTGTACCAATTGAGAACTTTAGTCTAATTCCCTGAGATCTGGATCTTCTCTGGAAAATGATTATTTTTGTATTTTTGGGGTTTACTGCCAGGGCCCAGGTCTGGTAGTACTGCTCTAGCAGGTCCAGGCTCTGCTGTAGGCCATGTGCTGTGGGTGACAGCAGGCATAGGTAATCTGCGAAGAGTAGGCAATTAACTTCTGAATTGTGGAGACCAACACCAGGGGCTGAGGATTTTTCTAGAATAGTGGCCAATTCGTTTATGTAAATATTGAAGAGTGCAGGGCTCAGATTGCAACCCTGGCGAAGGCCCCGCCCCTGGTTAAAGAATCCTGTTATTTTCTTGCCAATTTTAATGCTGCACGTATTGCCAGTATACATTGATTTAATTATTATGTCATATGTTTTACCCCATACACCACTTTCAATAACTTTGTAGAACAGTCCTGTATGCCAAATAGAATCAAATGCTTTTTGGAAGTCGATAAAGCAAGCGTATATTTTGGTATTATTTTGGTGGACATGTTTATCTATCAGGGTGTGTAGGGTGTAAATATGATCAGTTGTGCGATGTTTTGGTATAAATTCAATTAGACTTTTACTCAAGACATTGTGCTTATTAAGGCAGTTTAGAACTCTTACATTTATATACTACAGAAAACATTCCCCAGGTTACTGTTCACACAAATGCCTCTGTAATTGTTAGGGTCAAATTTGTCTCAGTTTTTAAAGATTGGGGTTATGAGTCCTTGATTCCAGATGTCAGGGAAATAACCTACACTCAGGATCAAATTAAACTGTTTTAATATAGCCAATTGAAATTTTGCACTAGCGAGTTTGAGCATCTCATTTAGGATGCCATCAGGTACGCATGCTTTTTTAAATTTGAGGGCCTGAAGTTTCTTATAGAGCTCCTGGTCAGTAATAGTTTAGTTTCTTATAGAGCTCCTGGTCAGTAATAGTTTAGTTTCTTATAGAGCTCCTGGTCAGTAATAGTTTAGTTTCTTATAGAGCTCCTGGTCAGTAATTGGGGAGTCCAGTGGATTTTGATTGTCCTTTATAGCTTTTTCTAATCCATTCAACTTCTCATGAATTTGACGTTGTTCTGCGTTTGTGTCAATTTGAACGGTGTTGTAGAGTGTTTTAAAATGGGTTGTCCACATGTCACCATTTTGTATCGCTAATTCCTTTTGTTTTGATTTTTTCCATTTTTTCCAATTTTGTCAGAAGTTGTTTGTGTTTATGGACTCCTCAATTAGTGTCAGCTGCTTGCTGTTGTACTGTGCTTTTTTGGTTCTGAGTGTACGTTTAGAGTTTTAAAGTATCTGTGCTTTTGGTTGGATAGTGTTCTAAGTTTTGTCCTTATAATTTTACAATCTGCATCAAACTAGTTGTCATCTGTGATCTTTTTGTTTTGTTTTTTATCAATTTCAATTGTGCTTCTTTTGCCGTTTGCCTAAATATATAGTTGATGTTTTGTACTGCCAGATTGAGGCCTTCTTTATTGTGAGTGAATGTGGTATCCAGAAAGTTATCTAAGAGTGTCTGGATATTTTGGTTACAGGTTGTTTTCTGGTATTCTTCTGTGCTGTTTTGGGCCCATCTGCATGAATTTCTGATGTTGTACAG
Organism: Oncorhynchus mykiss; assembly: GCF_013265735.2. NCBI lineage: Eukaryota > Metazoa > Chordata > Actinopteri > Salmoniformes > Salmonidae > Oncorhynchus > Oncorhynchus mykiss. The sequence continues at coordinate 16,774,075 of NC_048573.1, forward strand.
CTTACTGGGCTGTGAATGTCTGGTTGTTTCCATGTCTCTCTCTGTCTCTCTCTCTCTACCACTCTCTCTCTATCCCTCTCCCTCTATCCCTCTCTCTCTGTCTCTCTCTCTCTACCACTCTCTCTCTATCCCTCTCTATCCCTCTCCTGGGTGTAAGCAGGCATTGTCTGTCTTTATCTTGTTGCCCTAACAGTCCAGTGGTCAGATCAAACAAAGCCATCCAGCCATACACACACATACGCACGCACACACACACACCCCAGCATCTGCACACAGGGGCCTGTCTCTACCTCAGGTCTATTATGTGTGCCAACAAGCCACTCTGCAAACAGACAGATCTTTCTGAGCCTGCTCACTGCTCTGTCCCAATGATCAAGAACAGAAGGAACACACTGTGCCTACTCTCTAGTCTAGCTCACTGTCTATTGTCTCTACACAGATGAGATTAGAAGACGCATTAGTACACACACATAGGCTATTAAGATTACTGTCCATTCGATTAACACAGTACACTTAGAAGCATCAGTGATTATCATAAAAAGCACTGTGTGATGTTAAAAGGGCTTTATAAAACGATTTGATCAATTGATTGATTTATTAAGTGCTATTCACCCTTTCCCCAATTGTATCACTTGTCTAATCACGTGTGGTCATTCATTTAGTCTACTATCAAAGTCCTATATTTATATGTTATATGTATTATTTTGTATTTTTAATCCCAGCCCCCGTCCCCGCAGGAGGTCTTTTGCCTTTTGGTAGGCCGTCACTGTAAATAAGAGTTTGTTCTCAACCAACTTGCCTAGTTTAAATAAATGTTCATTAAAAAAATCAATGTGCCACTCCAGACAAAAGGCAGTTAGAGTCAGTTTGATTTAATCAATCACTGCAAACAGGACAAACAAAATGTTCCCTGGGTTTCACTCTCAAACCTGATCAAGAGTTATCACGTACTACCAAAGGAATAGAAAAGCAATGAATGACGTAGTCATTAGAAGACGCTGTCATCCAGAGAAACTTATTGTAAGTCTATTCCAATAAGGAAATACATGGTATCGATCATTTCCTGACAATCTTAACTGATTTCAGAGCAACCAGAAAAGCTTCTCATAATTTCTGATGAATGTTTAAACTCCCACACCAATAGAAATGAACTTTAGGAACTTTAGGAACACCTTCTTAAAAAGAAATAATCTAAAAGACAACCTTCTGCACTCCATGGTGTGACCTGGTAGCATGTTAAGTTGTGCTACTTTACTGTCTGGGAGTCTTATTGAACATGTCATGACGAAACCCTATCAAATTAAAATGACAAAGCTGGTTTAGCTCATCACTGCAGTCTTAACACACAGAATCACATTTTCGGCTTTCATCACTAGTGCGCTAAGCACTCATTGGAACAAAGAAAACACGAGTTGCATTACCTCAACTAATGATTTCTCAAAATAGCCTTCAGTACCAGCTGTGTCCCAAATGGCACCCTATTCCCTATATAGTGTTCTGATTTTTGATTTTTTTTATAGTGCACTATATTACCTAGTGGGTGTTATTCACAGTGAACACACACTGACACACACACACAATGACACACATACAAACACACACACACACACACAGTGACACAGAAACACGCACAATGACAATGGTCAGGCATTGAGGCCATTAACGCAGTGGCGAGTAGAGAAGAGGATCTCTCTTTACTTAGACCTCACATGCTGACACACACACACACACACACACACACACACGTACATACTGGCACGCACACTGGGCATGACTAGGGAAGCAGGTTACTGGGCCACTCAGAAACAATGAACAGCTCTGTGTCAGAGAGTTTCCTAACCACAGATCCAGGGTCAGATATTTGTAGATCGGCCTAATGGTTATGGTTAGGAATAGGAGTTGGATAATCTGGTCGAAGCAAGCCTATCTCAGCAATAACCCGTCCAGAACCAACCAGCTGGACACTAAAGTCTGGTGCTATGGCTAGACTTTAGACTCTGTTACAGCATCTCACCACTATCAAACATCAATCATGTCCATTATAGCAGAGGTGAGGCTCTCGATGTACACAGTCTCAAGGCCTTAGACACCTGCTATGATTCGGCTATACATCTTGAAAGACAGCTGGCCAGTAAATAAACACCTGATTTACACACACACACACACACACACACACACACACACACACACACACACACACTCAGACAAACTCTTAGCAGATAATCAAGGATAGCAGCAAGAGAGTAGCATATCAGCCAAACCCAAGAGACCTGCTAGAGACACATTTGCATACACAGTGTGCATGGTGTGTGGTGTGTGTGGTGTGTGTGCATTGTGTATGTGGTGTGTATGGTCTGTGTGCAATGCCAACAAGGTTGTCATAGGGGAAGTCAGAGAAATGCACTCTCTCCACCCTACGTTACATACAGTGCCTTGGGAAATGATTCAGACCCCTGGACTTTTTCCACATTTTGTTACGTTACAGACTTATTCTCAAATGTATTAAATAAAAAAACATCCTCAGCAATCTACACACAATACCCCATAATGTCAAAGCAAAAACAGACTTATAGTCATTTTTGCACATTTATTAAAAATAAAAATACAGTAATACCTTATTTACATAAGTAATCAGACCCTTTTCTATGAGACTCACCTTCCAACAGGACAACGACCCTAAGCACACAATCAAGACAACGCAGGAGTGGCTTCGGGACAAGTCTCTGAATGTCCTTGAATGGCCCATCCAGAGCCCAGACTTGAACCCAATCAAACATCTCTGGAGGGACCTGAAAAACAGCTGTGCAGCAATGCTCCCCATCCAACCTGACAGAGCTTCAGAGGATTTGCAGAGAAGAATGGGAGAAACTTACCGAATAAAGGTGTGCCAAGCTTGTAGCATCATACCCAATAAGAATAGATGCTGTAATCTCTGACAAAAGTGCTTCAACAAAGTACTGGGTAAAGGGTCTGAATACTTATGTAAATGTGATATTTTCTGTTTTTTTATTTTTTTATAAATGAGCTAAATTAAATAAATAAAAATGTTTTTGCTTCTTCGTTTTGGGATTTTCAGTGTAGATTGATGAGGGGGGAGAAACAATTTAATCAATTAAAAAAAAAGCTGTAGCATAACAAAATGTGGAAAAAGTCAAGGGGTCTGAATACTTTCTGAAGGCACTGTATGTATGTAGGCTAATGGTATAGCTACTACACCACCAGCAAACACTAGAGGTGCAAGTGAACGTGCTACATTTAGGGTCAGGTGTGAGTGAGAGAGAGAAAGAGAGAAAGAAGGGGGAGAGAGAGAGAAAGGTGGAGAGAGAGTTTGTGCAGTATTCCACTATGTTTGTGTGGTGTTTTCTTCGGGTCGTACTGTATGGAGCAGAGGGGGGTTGAGGAAAAGCTGATTACTTGAATATGGGGAGGAGGGGAAGGGTATGCAGGCTGAACTGAAGCCTGGTGGTGAGAAGAGGAGGGGCTAGTGTGGAAAGGGGCGGTCCTACTGTACTCATAATATGAAGGGGACATGTATATTTACCCAATATCTTGCTCATTGTTTAGTCAAACCAAGCTGCAAGGATACCGCTGAAGACCTGAAGACCAGAAAGGACATTTTCAGGTTCAGTTTTTGGGTGGGAGACACAGTTGTGTGTTTTTCAACCAGTTTTAATGGTGCGTAAAGGGATGCTCTGAGTCGGGTCTCTGGAGCTCTCACCTGTAGTCAAGGAAGCAGTGAAAGACGTTTTAGTTTTGTTTCGAAACGAATATTTTGTGACAGAAGGGTTCTTTCGCAGTATGTCACTGGAATACGCCATTCTTGTTCACTAAATGGACTATTGAATACCTGTTACTTATTTGGTTATATATTTTCAACAATACTTTTTTTTTTGTGTCATATGTCTAACAATTAAAATAGATTAACTGTGAAATATCACAACTTTGTTACTCAAATTAGACAGTCGCGTTAATAACGGTCAATACGAGATAAAAAGCTGTTATCTCATGTTTTTGTTGTCGTTGCCCGCAGTGCAAACTAGGCATTTTTCGTATTTTATCAACTGATTAGGTAGGCGAACTTGTTGCAATTTCCTTAGCGCTCAGGTAGTGCGCCAGTGCAACATTCTAACAGCAAATACATTGGTATTCTGGACAACATGAGAATACAGGTTTAAAAACAAGTTTACATGACGTGTAACTGCACTGATTTATTGTTATAAAAATTAACTATTTGCGGCAGTGCGTTGCCCATAACATCTGAAGGCTCGATTCGATTCGCGAGGTTTTGAATAGGCTACACCAGAATACTGCAACAAGTAAACAATTACTTGTATCTACTCATCTTCGACACTTTTGGGCGAAGTGCTGTGAAGTGTGCTGTGTGGTCTTACCGAAGCGCACGTCCAAGTGCTCTTTAGCTATCAATTTAGAGCGACCACAGGCACAGCTGCAGCGGCAAGTGTCACAGCGAGGACTGAACAACTCTATCACCAAAATGACGAACGGACCAAGGCAACGGGGCAGCGCAGCCGCGTCTGGCGGGGATGCTGTCTCCGAGTCCGGGAAGGAGTCAGGAGGGGTGGCTCTGAAGAAAGAGATCGGCCTTGTGAGCGCCTGCGGAATTATTGTTGGTAAGTGTCAAAAATCAAACATTGGATAGGATAATGTCTCTAATAATGTTCATGCGTATTTGCAAAGGCTGGTTTGCGAATACGTTATTAATAGGCGTAGTTAATTTTGAACAATAGCCTACTGTGACCCACCTGAGCTTTAGGTACACTGACTCAGAGAAAGTGTGTGTGTGTGTGTGTGTGTGTGTGTGTGTGCGTGCGTTCGTGCATAACTAGTTGGAAAACCAGTGCTATGAGAGTGAATTGGACTGACCACTGCTCAGAGTAGCTGAGAGCTGCTTTTAAGTATGTCATAAACATTATGAATAAGATTTGGTTTGGGTAGCATAAGGTCGCTCTCCTACTTACTCAAAATGGGACCTTATTAGTGGATCATTTTAAACATATTCTAATGTCGGCTAATTATCGTTGATGGCTATTGCATCACTTCAGCAGTTACCAGTCATTCAATCCAATTCGTTCTCTATCTCGCTGTGAGTTCATTAGTCAGTTAATCAGCAACACTTTGATCATCTCTTTAATCTTCGGCCCAAACTGAAACGGTCAGGACATTATCTCCATCATTGCTGTAAATTAAGATGTCTGAGCTCTGAGCTGTAATTTCAAGAAAAAGCAACACTTTTTCACATTTACAATTTCTTTGTAGTTCCAAGTAATTACACCATCATTACCATTAGAAAGTGAAAACCCATGTAACCACCAAACTAGGCTTATATCACTTGTAAATCTGTTTACCAATACTTATGATCAGAGCCATCTGATGTAGTTTATGCTTAGTGAAAGTGATCCTCCCGATATTCAAACACATCAGGGCCTGACTTTTTTTTTTACGAGGAGCTTGTGTATGCACCAGTTGAGAAAGGTAGGCGTGCACAGAGGAATTTATGAGCACAATGCAAATCATTTGAGGCGTGTAAATCGATACACAGACAAGGGATTTGTTGTTGTGAGGTCCAGGTGAATCAGTGGGGTGGTCTCTGGTCTCTGGTCTTTCAACCTTGAGGGAGATGACTCACTCACTGACAGGTTTCCATGGTAACTGAACTGACTGGATAGTCCCAGGGTCCTTTCTGTTTAGAGACAGAGTTGGGGGTAGAGAGAGAGAGAGAGCGAGAGAGAGGGGGAGAGAGAGAGAGAGGGGTGGGGGGGGAGGGAGAGAGAAAAAGAGAGAGAGAGAAGAGAGAGAGAGAGAGAAAAAAGAGATAGAGAGAGAGCGAGAGGTGGAGGGGGTCACAGCTAACAGAAAATGAAGCAGATATTGAAGGGAAGGCCCATGGTAGACCTCTCCTTTGAGCTCTATTGAATGAACCTGTATGAAGAGAGCCCCTATGTCCTGACTTCTGCCCCATAGACTCTCCACCATTCAAATATCATTCATTCATCTCCAACATAAATACTAGACATCGCCGTCATTAAAACAGAACGGTTCAAAAACTGAAATGGCACCCTCTTCTTAATTAAAGTGCATTACTTTTGACCAGAGCTCTATGGGCCATGGCCCAAAGTGGTGCACTATATAGGGGATATGGTGCCACTTGGGTCACAGCCCTTGTTGTTTTTAAATGCAAAAGAGTGAAGAGACTAGAGGTGTGAATTGCTCCCACCCAGTCCATAGGTTCTTCATCTTCCAAATATCATTAACAGTTTAACCCACATCATTTAACCCCAATCATGAAAGTTTAAAAGAGCAAGCCAATGATTACCATAGTAGCCTACATGTCATGATGACACTCTAGTCTACAGTAAGGTCACTCTTTCACAAACACATCTGGGCCATATTCATTAATGCACACCAAAGCAAAATGGTTTGCAACAGAAGACGAAAACAAACATTTCTTATGGCATAAGTTTAGGTACTGTCCCTCCCTGTTTGAATGTTTTCTTCCGTTCTATGCCAAATGAACACAACCCTGATCTCTCCTCTTATCTCACATGAGAGGCCTTATCGTCAGATGACTGAACTCAAACTGCCATGTTCCAACTCTTCCCTCAGCCTTTGTTCTCTGTTCCCTTGAAGGGGACTGAGGGGGCGGGGGGGGGGGGGGGGGGGGGGGGGGGGGGGGGGGGGGGGGGGGGGGGGGGGGTTATGAGCTAAAGGTACAGTCAGTCAGATCTATTGTGAGTCCACCTTCACCCCCTTCTGGGTGAGGGGGGGGGGCTGAGGGGGGTGAGGAGGGGAAGGTGGCCTAATCAGAGTCAGCAGGTAGGAGTGTCAGTCAGGTGGGTGGATGATGGGGATTGCAGCAGCTCACCACATTCTTCACCTCCCCCTCCTCTTTTCATTCCTTCTAACATTATTTAATTCTTCATTCTTCACCTCTTTTACTCTGGGCCCATTAAACTCAAAGCTGGGCACTGCTGTAATGATAAGTGCTAATTGGCAGCGCTCTCTGAGGTGTGTGTGTCTTAGCGTCAGTGTGTGTGTGTGTGTGTGTGTGTGTGTGTGTGTGTATGTGTGTTCTTTGAGAGCTTCTGGACAGTGTCCAAGCAGCAGGTTGCCTCAGCTGGGCAGTTTGTAGAGGGCTTTAGGGACAGGGAGGAAGTGAAAATGCGCTAATCTCCCTGGTCTTTGTAATACCACAGAACCTGCTCACAGCTGTAGCGCTACTCTCTGGCTTGAAGTCCCCATGGTACAGATCTAGGATCAGCTTCCTAACCTTAACCATTAGTGTAGGTCTCGGAGAGCCTTTTGCACATTACATCTGTGCTCAGTGTTCATCTGTCTGTGTTGTTCTGGGATGCTTGTCAGTTCATCACAGCTTGGAGCTTGGGAGCTCTGGTCAAGGGCCCTGCCTCTGGTAAGGGGGCAGTAGACTGGGACACACTACACAGCACATTGTTCATGAAAGGGGATCATAAGGCTGATGTAAGCAATGTCTGCGTCTCAAATTGTCACCCTATTCCCTATAAAGTAGGGCACTGTGTTGGGGAATAGGGTGCCAATTGGGACGCAGCCTTTGTCTGAGTAAGTAAGCCTAGCACATGACATGAACAGCTTTGTCTGAGCTGTAGGCCTACCAGCATTGTTTGAGGCCAGTGATGTTTTAGTGTACATTCTCCTGCAGATTACACATGCTGGGTTTGGTTCTTACTTGTTCTAGTGCTTACAGAGACCTTTAGGTTTCATTCTCAATTCTCCACCATTCTCTCAAAGTGTGTGGATGCAAACTCCCCTTCATGGCGTGAACAATGGTGGAAACTACCACCTGCCAATGACTACACCAATCCTACCAGTCCCCTCTCATTGTCCCACCAGTCACCCTATAACCTAACCCAGCCCCCTCTCATTGTCTCACCAGTCACCCTATAACCTAACCCAGTCCCCTCTCATTGTCCCACCAGTCACCCTATAACCTAACCCAGTCCCCTCTCATTGCCTCACCAGTCACCCTATAACCTAACCCAGTCCCCTCTCATTGTCTCACCAGTCACCCTATAACCTAACCCAGTCCCCTCTCATTGTCTCCCCAGTCACCCTATAACCTAACCCAGTCCCCTCTCATTGTCTCACCAGTCACCCTATAACCTAACCCAGTCCCCTCTCATTGTCTCACCAGTCACCCTATAACCTAACCCAGTCCCCTCTCATTGTCCCACAAGTCACCCTATAACCTAACCCAGCCCCCTCTCATTGTCTCACCAGTCACCCTATAACCTAACCCAGTCCCCTCTCATTGTCCCACCAGTCACCCTATAACCTAACCAAGTCCCCTCTCATTGTCCCACCAGTCACCCTATAACCTAACCCAGTCCCCTCTCATTGCCTCACCAGTCACCCTATAACCTAACCCAGTCCCCTCTCATTGTCTCACCAGTCACCCTATAACCTAACCCAGTCCCCTCTCATTGTCTCACCAGTCACCCTATAACCTAACCCAGTCCCCTCTCATTGTCTCACCAGTCACCCTATAACCTAACCCAGTCCCCTCTCATTGTCTCACCAGTCACCCTATAACCTAACCCAGTGCTCTCTCATTGTCTCACCAGTCACCCTATAACCTAACCCAGTCCCCTCTCATTGTCTCACCAGTCACCCTATAACCTAACCCAGCCCCCTCTCATTGTCTCACCAGTCACCCTATAACCTAACCCAGTCCCTTCTCATTGTCTCACCAGTCACCCTATAACCTAACCCAGTCCCCTCTCATTGTCTCACCAGTCACCCTATAACCTAACCCAGTCCCCTCTCATTGTCTCACCAGTCACCCTATAACCTAACCCAGCCCCCTCTAAATTGTTTCACCAGTCACCCTATAACCTAACCCAGTCCCCTCTCATTGTCTCACCAGTCACCCTATAACCTAACCCATTGCTCTCTCATTGTCTCACCATCCAAGGGTCACAGAGTTGCTGAACTGAAGCATTGTCTTACCTGTAGAGGAATGTTGAAGTAAAAGAGAACACACACACACACCAAACCCTATTCCAAAAGTCTATATCAATACCTTTGGCTTTTGTACTGTGTATTCTCCTCAGTCAACTCTGACTCTGCAAGTTCTAACATACAATCTTTAGCCCTGGCGTGCTATTCGCTGTCAAGGTTTATGAGCCAATCAGTCAGCTGAATCTGATTCTCAACCCCCGACCTCTGACCCCTACTGCTTCTTCAGATCTCTGATGGGGTGTGAGTAGTTAACCTGTCATCTAAACCAAGTCTAACCTAACACACACACACACACAGACTCTTTCATGTTTCCTAGCTCTATAAACTGACTGCCAGTCTGATGCTTATATAGGCTGTCAGGGCATTGTTCCGATGTAGTGTAGGGGCCTCCTTAGTACACACACACACACACACACACACACACACACACACACACACACACACACACACACACACACACACACACACACACACACACACTCACACACACACACACACACACACACACACACACACACACACACACACACACACACACACACACACCTCTCCCCCTTTCTCTCTCTCTCTCTCTCTCTCTCTCTGTGTCTTCTCATTCTCAGTGCTAACTCAGCACATTGTGTTTCCACTCTGGCTGGCTGGCTGCTCACTGCTGTTAAAATTAAATTCTCTCCTCTCTCTTTGTGTGTGTCTCTCTCTCTCTCTCTCTTTCTTCTACTTTATCTGTCTCCTTCGTCCTCACATTTTCCCTCTGTCATCCATTGTTCACTACACCACTCTTTAAATCCCAACATTCTGTTTGTCTCCCTCCGTTTTTGCCCTCCTTCTCTTCTCTAGGAAATCTGCTAAAAGGCTGAGCAATCAGATGTGTTAATGGAACATCTGTGTCAGAACTTCCTCCTCCCCTGGGTATGGTAACACGGTGTTGTCTCTCAGAGGTATAGAGCTCATGATTGGAAGAGGGATTCTGAACGGTGCTTTTGTTACACAAATGGTTTAGAATCCCTCTTTAAACTGCCTCCTTTGCTTCCACTCTGTTCCCCCCAATTGATCTCCTGATTGCAAACCTGTGACGAATGCTGGTGTCACGTCGATAACGTTCCCTTCTCCCATCGTTATTAGATGGTGGAACTGATGTTCTCTCACCCTAATGTCTCCATCCCCCTTCAGCTCTTCCTGCCTGTGAATAACACTGATGTCACGCTAGTAACCCCCCACCCCCCCTCTCCCTTCTCCTTGGTACCTCAAATAACTGTTGGTGTCACTTCAATAACAGTCCCCTCTTCTTCTCTCTATCCTAGGTAACATCATCGGGTCGGGCATCTTCGTCAGCCCTAAGGGTGTGATGGAGAACGCCAGTTCGGTGGGTCTGGCGCTGATCGTGTGGATCGTCACCGGCATCATCACGGCCATCGGGGCGCTGTGCTACGCCGAGCTGGGTGTCACCATCCCCAAGTCAGGGGGAGACTACGCATACGTCAAGGACATCTTCGGAGGACTGGCAGGGTGAGTGGCTGGATCTATGGTGCTTGGTGACCTTTGACCCACGACTGTATTCACTGATCTAACTCACTCACTCATTCTTATCCTCTCTGGTATCCTCTGCCCAGGACATATCACCAATACTTTGTCCACATTGATTAATGTGTTTTGTAGTGTTCGCCCAGACGGTTAACACACACAGATCTTGTGTTGTAACAGTCTGGATCCATTTTGTATCAGAGTATTTTCAGAGAGGAATCCACCCAGACCAAAACACCTCAGACTATTGTTAGTGACCCGTCAGTAGATCAATGAGAGGTTTACAATGAAACTAACTTTTACCCAGAACTAACTGATATTCTCTGTTTGAAGGCTTTGTCTAGTATGTTAGAATGGGTCTCGTACGGTTTCCTCCAGATGCCTCGGATGTTTAGGTTTGAAGTTCTTCGGGGCACATACTGTTTCCTTCTCTCTGTGATACCAAGTTACGATCAAGGAGTGTTTGTTTTGATGGTGTACTGTGTAGGAGTAGGAGGGTACAGCAGAAACAAGGTTGTTGATAACGACACCCCTGCGTTGCCGGGTGGTGGGGGTGGACTCTTCCGCAGAGTCTCTCCATAGGTGTTTGTGGATGTGCCCACCCAATTGGTGTGGGGGTGTCAGGCCAGGCATTCCAGTACTAGCCATGGTGGTGCTGACACTCAGTCCGGATGATGTACTATCACACATAGTTAGCAAATCAATTCCTTAACTGAGGGCTCAGCTTTGGAGCTTTTCTTTAATCTTGCACACGTATTGCCTTGTGAACATTTTGTTAACACACACATAGACACACTCTGGTTCAACACCGGCTCACACACACACACACACTGTTTTTGTGAGTAACAGCTTGGCTAACATGGGGAACGCAGCGAAGCATAATGACGCTGGTGGAGAATTTTGGGAAAAACCATATTCTGATGTGGTCTCCTCCTCTAGTCAGATAAATATCGCTGCCCCCTCCTTAACACACACACACACATCTACTCTCTGAGTGAGTGAGTGAGTGAGTGAGTGAGTGAGTGAGTGAGTGAGTGAGTGAGTGACCTCTATCCCTCTAAGAGTAGCTCTGCCCCTTCATGATTTATATAATACATTGTTATCCAGTCCTACTATGTTTTAAACACACTATCTGAGGGTGTGTGTGTGTGTGTGTGTGTGTGTGTGTGTGTGTGTGTGTGTGTGTGTGTGTGTGTGTGTGTGTGTGTGTGTGTGTGTGTGTGTGTGTGTGTGTGCGCGCAGTGTCTACATGCTGTTCATAACCCTAATTTACCCCTTCCTCTCCTCTCCCTCCATCTCTCTTCCTCCCTCCCTTCCTCCCTTCCTCCCTCCTCCTCCTCTAGGTTCCTGCGTCTGTGGATCGCAGTGCTGGTGATCTACCCCACCAACCAGGCGGTGATCGCCCTCACCTTCTCCAACTACGTCCTACAGCCCCTCTTCCCAACCTGCTTCCCCCCGGAGAACGGACTGCGCCTGCTGGCTGGCGTCTGCCTACGTGAGTACCCAGTACCCTGGAGGGAGAGGTGGGGGGGGGGGGGGGGGGGGGGGGGGGTGTTGAAAAGTTGAATGGATTGAATGTGAGAGAGTGACAGAGAGAGAGAGAGAGTGACAGAGAGGGAGAGAGAGTGACAGAGGGAGATAGAGTGACAGAGAGAGAGAGAGAGAAAGATAGAAACAAGAGGGAAAGAGAGATAGTTTTTTTAAATATGTTTTTTTCCCATGTTTAGCTATGCAATGATAATGCAATTCTATGCTACAATTACTGCAAGTCTTTAAAACTATTTTAGCCTTACTTGGACAACTTAGATTGGTTTGTTCTCTACTCTGTGTTTTGTCAACTCTCTGCATGCCAGAGATTTTTTGTTTGTAGGAAACCCATAAGATTCTGTTGTGTTGGTGTAGTAGTAGAGCCTCTTCGTGCAGGAAGAGTGGAAAGGGCGGGGAATGGACATGCAAAAGAGAGAGGAGTAAAACATTAACAGATTGTTCCTTCACAGATCTGAGAAAACTGGAATCGGTGCAAGCAGTAGCTACATCTATGCTGTATTGCTTTCACTTATTCAATCATGTCAGATCTGTGAAGGAGAGTGAAGGAGGGCAAATAGTGGGGAACAACTTTGTGAGGTTGAATTTAACCTGGGTCTCTTTCTGGTTCACTCACCCTTCACACACACTTTCTCTCTTCATCTCTCTCTCCATCTCTCGCTCTCTCTCTCTTCATCTCTCTCGCTCTCTCTCTCTATTCATCTCTCTCTCGCCATCTCTCTCTCTAGCTCTGTCTCTCTCTCCATCTCGCTCTCTCTCTCTATTCATCTCTCTCTCTCTCGCTCTCTCTCTCTATTCATCTCTCTCTCTCTAGCACTGTCTCTCTCTCCATCTCTCGCTCTCTCTCTCTTCATCTCTCTCTCTCCATCTCTCTCTTAATCTCTCTCTCTCTCTCTATTCATCTCTCTCTCTCTCCATCTCGCTCTCTCTCTCTATTCATCTCTCTCTCTCTACCTCTTTCTCTCTCTCCATCTCTCGCTCTCTCTCTCTTCATCTCTCTCTCTCTCTTCGTCTCTCTCCATCTCTCTCTCTATTCATCTCTCTCTCTCTCCATCTCTCTCTCTCTGTCTCTCTCTATTCATCTCTCTCTCTCTAACTCTGTCTCACTCTTCATCTCTCTCTCTCTCCATCTCTCTCTCTCTTCATCTCTCTCCATCTCTCTCTCTATTCATCTCTCTCTCTCTCTCTCTCTATTCATCTCTCTCTCTCTGTCTCTCTCTATTCATCTCTCTCTCTCTCGCTCTCTCTCTCTCTTCATCTCTCTCGCTCTCTCGCTCTTCATCTCTCTCGCTATCTCTCTCTCTCTCTTCATCTCTCTCACCCTCTCTCTCCATCTCTCTCTCTCTCTTCATCTCTCTCTCTCTTTTTCTCTCTCTCTTTTTCTCTCTCTCTTTTTCTCTCTCTCTCTCTCTCTCTCTCTCTCTCTCTCTCTCTCTCTCTCTCTTCATCTCTCTCTTGCACGCTCTCGTCATGTCTCTTGCTCTTTCTCTCTTCATCTCTCTCTCTGTCTCTCTCTCTTCCTCTCTGTCTCTCGCTTACATCCTCCTGCCATACTTTCTCTTCTGTTCTTTCAGTGACATACACTTGTGACTCACGGTCAAAGAACATGTAAGAAAAGGTTAGTGTTGGTGACAGACTTCTCTACCAACCTCACACACGTAGCCCAAATACCACAAGGTGGGCTCAGACAGGCAGAGAGTGACAGAGAGAGAGAGAAAGAGATGGTTAGAGAGAGAGAGATGGTTAGAGAGAGAGACAGCGAAAGAGAGAGAGAGAGAGAGGGAGAGAGAAACAGAGACAGAAACAGAGATAGAGACAGCGAGATAGAGAGAGAGAGAGAGAGAGAGGGAGAGAGAAACAGAGACAGAAACAGAGATAGAGACAGCGAGATAGAGAGAGAGAAAGAGAGTCAGAGAGAGACAGAGAGAGAGAGAGAGAGAGAGAGATGGTTAGAGAGAGAGAGATGGTTAGAGAGAGAGAGAGCGAAAGAGAGAGCGAAAGAGAGAGAGAGAGGGAGAGAGAAACAGAGACAGAAACAGAGATAGAGACAGCGAGATAGAGAGAGAGAGAGAGAGAGAGAGAGAGAGAGAGCGAGGGAGAGAGAGATGGGGAGAGAGAGACAGAGACAGCGAGAGAGAGAGATAGACCGACAGTGTGAAGCTAGTTTGTGAAAGCAACAACAACCTCCCAGATAGCTTCAACATGTTTTCTTCTGTCTGTGAAATCTTTCCCCAAAACCCATAAGAACTGTTTAATAATATTTTATTACGAGTTGATCTCATCAATAGGTTTTTGTAACTGGCTCGATTGTTACTGACGAATAATTGCTGTGGGAAACTGTTCTTTCGTGTCACCATTCAAGCCCAGTACCCACTTTAGCTGGAATGCACCGGTGGCTATTCTGCTGCCCTGATGTTCTTCAGTTAGAGCAGGATACTATGATAGCTTGGCGGTGCAGACAGACAGACTCCCTGTGGGCGTCTTCATGCCGTCCCGATCGTGAACCCAGTCACACAGTCTTCCCAGCTGGGATTGTTTCAGTAATTAGAGAAGATCTGGGGGCGTTGTATTCACAAAGACTCTCAGAGTATTGAAGTGCTGATCTAGGATCAGGTCCTCCCTGTCCATAAAATGATGATAATCGAACAGTCTAAAGGGCTAAACTGATCCTAGACCAGCACTTGTACATGTACATAATGTACCTGTTTTCTTCCCTGAAGCCTTATGCAATCCATAATGCCACTGGGGGAAGATGTGTTGAGACTTGCCAGAAAGATTCATTTTCCTTGGCCGAGAGTGTTTCCTACACCGATGATGATGTGCAATAGTTTTAGAACACTGCAATCTGATTGGCCGAGGCGATAGCCCTAATCTGTGTTTCCTCAAAACGAATTGGTCAGATGTTGTCAAGCAGAATGTCGAAACTCAGCGTCAGCGTTGTTGTTTTTTACCAACTTATTCCCCTGTGTTCTGCTGTTGTTCTGCTGTTGTTCTGCTGTTGTTCTGCTGTTGTTCTGCTGTTGTTCTGCTGTTGTTCTGCTGTTGTTCTGCTGTTGTTCTGCTGTTGTTCTGCTGTTGTTCTGCTGTTGTTCTGCTATTGTTCTGCTGTTGTTCTGCTGTTGTTCTGCTGTTGTTCCTCTTACAGCCAGCGGCGGAAAATAAGACAACTGGGTGAAGGGTTACTTTAGGACAAGTTCCTTTCTCTCTCTCTCTCTCTTTCATGCTCCTCTTCCTTCTCTCTCTTTTCCTCCTCTTTCGGCTGTTCCTCCTCTTCCTCCGTCTCTGTTGTTTTGGGTTCCTTTGTGGCCCTGCATGGACGGTACAGTCTGTATCTCTGTATGTCTGACGGTGATTTCAGAGACATTCTGCATGTTGTGCTATACAAGGGGGTTTCATGTCTAGGAGAGTCGTGAGAGTTCAGACATTCTTTTCCTCCGTTTCTTTAAGTATAGGGATGTAGCCCTTGAAAAAGTAAATGCTACAGATGGTTTTTTACATTTTTTATTTCACCTTTATTTAACCAGGTAGGCCAGTTGAGAACAAGTTCTCATTTACAACTGCGACCTGGCCAAGATAAAGCACAGCAGTTCGACACATACAACAATACAGAGTTACACATGGAATAAACAAACATACAGTCAATAACACAGTAGGATCTTCATTTGAGGCCGTTTGCTACAGCAGGAAAATAATCCTTCAGCAACAGGAAATGTGAATTATTATGTGGATTATAATTAATGGACCTTGTTGTAGGGGTTGCTACATTTTTCGTTTGGGCAAATCAAGTCTGAATTTTCAAAGTGGAAATCACAAACTTTAGAAGCCTTTTTAAAAATCAAATACACTACAAGTTTGCATTATTTCCTGCCCATCAACAGAAGAGTGAACAAATGAAATCCTACATTTGTATCTACAGCAGGCATAGATGGGGGGGGGGGGTTGCTGTACCTGTATATGGTGCTGGGTGACCACTTTTGCTGACTATACACAAAAAAACAACAATAAAGTATATATATGTATGTATGTATATACTGTTTGTTTTCTTGAGTTACCTTGATCCCCTCCCCCTCCTGGGCACCCACTCATGTTTTCTAAACACACAACCACTAACCACTCGTTGGTCACTGGGACAGACTGCTGCTGCAGCAATGAAGAAACATTAGAAAAGTGTTGAGTTTCAAAAACATGTTCCAGCCCCCATCCCCCCCACCCTGTCTCCCCTGTCTCCATGGCCTGGAGCGGGGTGGAGCGGGGTGGAGCGGGGGTTGCGTGTTGTCGTGTTGTTGAACAGTCATGTTATGGAGCTTCTCAGCATGTTGCAGTGTGTGCTCAGTAACAAACTGTTTCCCAGGTGTTAACCAGTGGATGTTCCTCTTACTCAGCCAGACCACATATAGAAATGGGAGTAGGATATAGGAATGGGAGTAGGATTCATGTTGTTTTTATTCACGGGACTATGAGATTCAGTTGGGATGATTTACAATGTTCCCTGCACTGCAGCACAGGTGAAATGTATATATTTATTTTTTAATGTGCTGCAAAGTGGATATAACTGCAGTGCCAGGCGTATTTCAGAAATCTCACAGATATCTTCCATTACATAGGTTATTGTTACTGTAGATGATTGCAAACACACTTGCTGCTTGGCGTCACCTGTGCTGTATGTTCTTTATTACACACACACACACACACACACACACACACCACACACACACTGCTCAGCTCCTACTCCCATGTAGTGTAGACGCAGTCTGTGTTAGCCTGATCCCAGATCTACACTTTATGTACTTTAGTTAACTTCTGCATTGTAGAGGAGCTACAGCATAGACCTGGGACCAGCTAACTGTGTGTTACCAGCTGACAACATATCCACAGATCAGGCCATACATCCCCCCTACCCCTTCCCTCGAACTCCCCCCCTTTCCTTTCCCCAAACCGCTAAACACCATACACTCTTTTACAACTATAAACTATGAACAACCCTCCCACCCCAGCCCCTTTTCCTCTCCTCCTCCTCTCTCCGTCTCTGTCTGGCTGAGTAGCCTGTCTCTGTTCCTTGGCAAACTGACCAGAACAGATAAGCTCGGAGGTATTTCTAATGTAATGTGTGTGTAATGTGATGTGTGTGTGTGTGTGTAATGTGATGTGTGTGTAATGTGATGTGTGTGTAATGTGATATGATGTGTGTGTAATGTGATGTGTGTGTAATGTGATGTGTGTGTGTGTGTAATGTCATGTGTGTGTAATGTCATGTGTGTGTAATGTCATGTGTGTGTAATGTGTGCAACAACAGGGTCGTTAGAGGGTCCTATAAACCTTATTCAGGTCCGACTGCTGCCTCTATCTGCACCAATAATAACACATACTTCTGTTTGCACCAATAATAATACATACTTCTATCTGCACCAATAATAATACATACTTCTATCTGCACCAATAATAATACATACTTCTATCTGCACCAATAATAATACATACTTCTATCTGCACCAATAATAATACATACTTCTGTCTGCACCAATAATAATACATACTTCTATCTGCACCAATAATAATACATACTTCTGTCTGCACCAATAATAATACATACTTCTATCTGCACCAATAATAATACATACTTCTGTCTGCACCAATAATAATACATACTTCTATCTGCACCAATAATAATACATACTTCTGTCTGCACCAATAATAATACATACTTCTGTCTGCACCAATAATAATACATACTTCTATCTGCACCAATAATAATACATACTTCTGTCTGCACCAATAATAATACATACTTCTATCTGCACCAATAATAATACATACTTCTATCTGCACCAATAATAATACATACTTCTATCTGCACCAATAATGATACATACTTCTATCTGCACCAATAATAACACATACTTCTATCTGCACCAATAATAATACATACTTCTATCTGCACCAATAATAATACATACTTCTGTCTGCACCAATAATAATACATACTTCTGTCTGCACCAATAATAATACATACTTCTATCTGCACCAATAATAATACATACTTCTGTTTGCACCAATAATAATACATACTTCTATCTGCACCAATAATAATACATACTTCTATCTGCACCAATAATAATACATACTTCTATCTGCACCAATAATAATACATACTTCTATCTGCACCAATAATAATACATACTTCTATCTGCACCAATAATAATACATACTTCTATCTGCACCAATAATAATACATACTTCTATCTGCACCAATAATAATACATACTTCTGTCTGCACCAATAATAATACATACTTCTATCTGCACCAATAATAATACATACTTCTATCTGCACCAATAATAATACATACTTCTGTCTGCACCAATAATAATACATACTTCTATCTGCACCAATAATAATACATACTTCTATCTGCACCAATAATAATACATACTTCTGTCTGCACCAATAATAATACATACTTCTATCTGCACCAATAATAATACATACTTCTATCTGCACCAATAATAATACATACTTCTGTCTGCACCAATAATAATACATACTTCTATCTGCACCAATAATAATACATACTTCTGTCTGCACCAATAATAATACATACTTCTATCTGCACCAATAATAATACATACTTCTTTCTGCACCAATAATACATACATACTTCTGTCTGCACCAATAATCATACATACTTCTATCTGCACCAATAATAATACATACTTCTATCTGCACCAATAATAATACATACTTCTGTCTGCACCAATAATAATACATACTTCTATCTGCACCAATAATAATACATACTTCTATCTGCACCAATAATAACACATACTTCTATCTGCACCAATAATAACACATACTTCTATCTGCACCAATAATAATACATACTTCTATCTGCACCAATAATAATACATACTTCTATCTGCACCAATAATAATACATACTTCTATCTGCACCAATAATAATACATACTTCTATCTGCACCAATAATAATACATACTTCTATCTGCACCAATAATAATACATACTTCTATCTGCACCAATAATAATACATACTTCTGTCTGCACCAATAATAACACATACTTCTATCTGCACCAATAATAATACATACTTCTGTCTGCACCAATAATAATACATACTTCTATCTGCACCAATAATAATACATACTTCTATCTGCACCAATAATGATACATACTTCTATCTGCACCAATAATAATACATACTTC
The DNA here is from genome assembly GCF_013265735.2 of Oncorhynchus mykiss. Lineage (NCBI taxonomy): Eukaryota > Metazoa > Chordata > Actinopteri > Salmoniformes > Salmonidae > Oncorhynchus > Oncorhynchus mykiss. The sequence continues at coordinate 16,793,374 of NC_048573.1, forward strand.
TATCTGCACCAATAATAATACATACTTCTATCTGCACCAATAATAATACATACTTTTGCATCATCATGGTGATGTGACAAGTGACACTTGTCTTTTTGATAATGCTTTATCTTGAATACTTGATTTCTGACATGCATAACATCTTGGGACTGTATCAACAGCGGACTAATGAACAAAATACCAAAATATAGTTTTGACTGGATTATTCCTTTAAGTGCCTTGCTCAAGGGCACATTGACATGTGTTTCACTTTGTCGGCTGGGGGATTCAAACTAGCAACCTTTTGTTTACTAGCCCAATGCTAACCGCAAGGCTACCTGCCACCCCCACTACACTCTAGAATTTAATACCATTGTGTTTAGCATTAACCTAGTAAGTAAGTAGCCAAGG
>NC_048573.1:17443763-17448987 GCF_013265735.2 Oncorhynchus mykiss
CAACTCTCCTCCCCCTATTCTCCTCTCCACCTCTCCTCCTCCTGTTCTCCTCTCCACCTCTCCTCCTCCTGTTCTCCTCTCCACCTCTCCTCCTCCTGTTCTCCTCTCCACCTCTCCTCCTCCTGTTCTCCTCTCCACTTCTCCTCCTCCTGTTCTCCCCACCTCTCCTCCTCCTGTTCTCCCCACCTCTCCTCCTCCTCTTCTCCCCACTTCTCCTCCTCCTGTCCTTCCTCCTGTTCTCCTCTCTACCTCTCCTCCTCCTGTTCTCCCCACCTCTCCTCCTCCTGTCCTTCCTCCTGTTCTCCTCTCCACCTCTCCTCCTCCTCCTGTTCTCCTCTCCACCCTCCTCCTCCTGTTCTCCCCACCTCTGCTCCTCCTGTCCTCCCTCCAACTCTCCTCCTCCTATTCTCCTCTCCACCTCTCCTCCTCCTGTTCTCCTCTCCATCTCTCCTCCTCCTGTTCTCCTCTCCACCTCTTCTCCTCCTGTTAACCTCTCCACCTCTCCTCCTCCTGTTCTCCTCTCCACCTCTCCTCCTCCTGTTCTCCTCTCCACCTCTCCTCCTCCTGTTCTCCCCACCTCTCCTCCTCCTGTTCTACTCTCCACCTCTCCTCCCCTCCACCTCTCCCCCTCCTGTTCTCCTCTCCTCTTCTCCTCCTGTACTCCTCTCTTCCTCCTGTTCTCCTCTCCTCCTCCTCTTGTTCTCCTCTCTTCCTCCTGTTCTCCTCTCCTCCTCCAGTTCTCCTCTCTTCCTCTTGTTCTCCTCTCCTCCTCCTGTTCTCCTCCTCTTCTCCTCCGGTTCTCCTCTCCTCCTCTTGTTCTCCTGTCCTCCTCCTGTTCTCCTCTCCTCCACTTCCCCTCTCATCCTCCTGTTCTCCTCTCCTCCTCTTCTCCTCTCCTCCTCCTGTTCTCCTCTCCTCCCCCTGTTCTCCTCTCTTCCTCCTGTTCTCCTCTCTTCCTCCTGTTCTCCTCTCCTCCTCCGGTTCTCCTCTCCTCCTCATCTCCTCCTCCTGTTCTCCTCTCCTTCTCCTGTTCTCCTCTCTTCCTCCTGTTCTCCTCTCTTCCTCCTGTTCTCTTCTCCTCCTCCGGTTCTCCTCTCCTCCTCCTGTTCTCCTCTCTTCCTCCTATTCTCCTCTCCTCCTCATCTCCTCTCCTCCTCCTGTTCTCCTCTCTTCCTCCTGTTCTCCTCTCCTCCTCCTGTTCTCCTCTCCTCCTGTTCTCCTCTCCTCCTCCTGTTCTCCTCTCTTCCTCCTGTTCTCCTCTCCTCCTCCGGTTCTCCTCTCCTCCTCATCTCCTCCTCCTGTTCTCCTCTCTTCCTCCTGTTCTCCTCTCTTCCTCCTGGTCTCCTCTCCTCCTCCGGTTCTCCTCTCCTCCTCCTGTTCTCCTCTCCTCCTCCTGTTTTCCTCTCCTCCTCCGGTTCTCCTCTCCTCCTCTTGTTCTCCTCTCCTCTTCTCCTCTTGTCCTCCTCTTCTCCTCTCTTCCTCCTGTTCTCCTCTCTTCCTGTTCTCCTCTATTCCTGTTCTCCTCTCTTCCTGTTCTCCTCTCCTCCTGTTCACCTCTCCTCCTCCTGTTTTCCTCTCCTCCTCCGGTTCTCCTCTCCTCCTCTTGTTCTCCTCTCCTCTTCTCCTCTAGTCCTCCTGTTCTCCTCTCTTCCTCCTGTTCTCCTCTCTTCCTGTTCTCCTCTCTTCCTGTTCTCCTCTCCTCCTGTTCACCTCTCCTCCTCCTCTTCTCCTCTCCTCCTCCTGTTCTCTCCTCCTCCTGTTCTCCTCTCCTCCTCCTCTTCTCCTCCTGTTCTCCTCTCCTCTTCCTGTTTTCCTCTCCTCCTCTTGTTCTCCTCTCCTCCTCCTGTTCTCCTCTCCTCTTCGTGTTCTCCTCTCATCCTCCTGTTCTCCTCTTGTTCTCCTCTCTTTCTCTTGTTCTCCTCTACTCTGCCGGTTCTCCTCTCCTCCTCTTGTTCTCCTCTCCATCTCTTGTTCTCCTCTCCTCCTCCTCTTCTCCTCTCCTCCTCCTGTTCTCCTCTCCACCTCTCCTCCTCCTGTTCTCCTCTCCACTTCTCCTCCTCCTGTTCTCCCCACCTCTCCTCCTCCTGTTCTCCCCACCTCTCCTCCTCCTGTTCTCCCCACTTCTCCTCCTCCTGTCCTTCCTCCTGTTCTCCTCTCCACCTCTCCTCCTCCTGTTCTCCCCACCTCTCCTCCTCCTGTCCTTCCTCCTGTTCTCCTCTCCACCTCTCCTCCTCCTGTTCTCCTCTCCACCCTCCTCCTCCTGTTCTCCCCACCTCTGCTCCTCCTTTCCTCCCTCCAACTCTCCTCCTCCTATTCTCCTCTCCACCTCTCCTCCTCATGTTCTCCTCTCCACCTCTCCTCCTCCTGTTAACCTCTCCACCTCTCCTCCTCCTGTTCTCCCCACCTCTCCTCCTCCTGTCCTTCCTCCTGTTCTCCTCTCCACCTCTCCTCCTCCTGTTCTCCCCACCTCTCCTCCTCCTGTCCTTCCTCCTGTTCTCCTCTCCACCTCTCCTCCTCCTGTTCTCCTCTCCTCCTCCTGTTCTCCTCTCCACCCTCCTCCTCCTGTTCTCCCCACCTCTGCTCCTCCTGTCCTCCCTCCAACTCTCCTCCTCCTATTCTCCTCTCCACCTCTCCTCCTCCTGTTCTCCTCTCCACCTCTCCTCCTCCTGTTCTCCTCTCCACCTCTCCTCCTCCTGTTCTCCTCTCCACCTCTCCTCCTCCTGTTCTCCTCTCCACTTCTCCTCCTCCTGTTCTCCCCACCTCTCCTCCTCCTGTTCTCCCCACCTCTCCTCCTCCTGTTCTCCCCACTTCTCCTCCTCCTGTCCTTCCCTCCTGTTCTCCTCTCCACCTCTCCTCCTCCTGTTCTCCCCAACCTCTCCTCCTCCTGTCCTTCCTCCTGTTCTCCTCTCCACCTCTCCTCCTCCTCCTGTTCTCCTCTCCACCCTCCTCCTCCTGTTCTCCCCACCTCTGCTCCTCCTGTCCTCCCTCCAACTCTCCTCCTCCTATTCTCCTCTCCACCTCTCCTCCTCCTGTTCTCCTCTCCACCTCTTCTCCTCCTGTTAACCTCTCCACCTCTCCTCCTCCTGTTCTCCTCTCCACCTCTCCTCCTCCTGTTCTCCTCTCCACCTCTCCTCCTCCTGTTCTCCCCACCTCTCCTCCTCCTGTTCTACTCTCCACCTCTCCTCCCTCCACCTCTCCCCCTCCTGTTCTCCTCTCCTCTTCTCCTCCTGTACTCCTCTCTTCCTCCTGTTCTCCTCTCCTCCTCCTCTTGTTCTCCTCTCTTCCTCCGTTTCTCCTCTCCTCCTCCAGTTCTCCTCTCCTCCTCTTGTTCTCCTCTCCTCCTCCTGTTCTCCTCCTCTTCTCCTCCGGTTCTCCTCTCCTCCTCTTGTTCTCCTGTCCTCCTCCTGTTCTCCTCTCCTCCACTTCCCCTCTCATCCTGTTCTCCTCTCCTCCTCTTCTCCTCTCCTCCTCCTGTTCTCCTCTCCTCCCCCTGTTCTCCTCTCTTCCTCCTGTTCTCCTCTCCTCCTCCGGTTCTCCTCTCCTCCTCATCTCCTCCTCCTGTTCTCCTCTCCTTCTCCTGTTCTCCTCTCTTCCTCCTGTTCTCCTCTCTTCCTCCTGTTCTCTTCTCCTCCTCCGGTTCTCCTCTCCTCCTCCTGTTCTCCTCTCTTCCTCCTATTCTCCTCTCCTCCTCATCTCCTCTCCTCCTCCTGTTCTCCTCTCTTCCTCCTGTTCTCCTCTCCTCCTCCTGTTCTCCTCTCCTCCTGTTCTCCTCTCCTCCTCCTGTTCTCCTCTCTTCCTCCTGTTCTCCTCTCCTCCTCCGGTTCTCCTCTCCTCCTCATCTCCTCCTCCTGTTCTCCTCTCTTCCTCCTGTTCTCCTCTCTTCCTCCTGGTCTCCTCTCCTCCTCCGGTTCTCCTCTGCTCCTCCTGTTCTCCTCTCCTCCTCCTGTTTTCCTCTCCTCCTCCGGTTCTCCTCTCCTCCTCTTGTTCTCCTCTCCTCTTCTCCTCTAGTCCTCCTGTTCTCCTCTCTTCCTCCTGTTCTCCTCTCTTCCTGTTCTCCTCTCTTCCTGTTCTCCTCTCCTCCTGTTCACCTCTCCTCCTCCTCTTCTCCTCTCCTCCTCCTGTTCTCTCCTCCTCCTGTTCTCCTCTCCTCTTCCTGTTTTCCTCTCCTCCTCTTGTTCTCCTCTCCTCCTCCTGTTCTCCTCTCCTCTTCGTGTTCTCCTCTCATCCTCCTGTTCTCCTCTTGTTCTCCTCTCTTTCTCCTGTTCTCCTCTTGTTCTCATCTACTCCTCCGGTTCTCCTCTCCTCCTCTTGTTCTCCTCTCCATCTCTTGTTCTCCTCTCATCCTCCTCTTCTCCTCTCCTCCTCCTGTTCTCCTCTCCACCTCTCCTCCTCCTGTTCTCCTCTCCACTTCTCCTCCTCCTGTTCTCCCCACCTCTCCTCCTCCTGTTCTCCCCACCTCTCCTCCTCCTGTTCTCCCCACTTCTCCTCCTCCTGTCCTTCCTCCTGTTCTCCTCTCCACCTCTCCTCCTCCTGTTCTCCCCACCTCTCCTCCTCCTGTCCTTCCTCCTGTTCTCCTCTCCACCTCTCCTCCTCCTGTTCTCCTCTCCACCCTCCTCCTCCTGTTCTCCCCACCTCTGCTCCTCTGTCCTCCCTCCAACTCTCCTCCTCCTATTCTCCTCTCCACCTCTCCTCCTCATGTTCTCCTCTCCACCTCTCCTCCTCCTGTTAACCTCTCCACCTCTCCTCCTCCTGTTCTCCCCACCTCTCCTCCTCCTGTCCTTCCTCCTGTTCTCCTCTCCACCTCTCCTCCTCCTGTTCTCCCCACCTCTCCTCCTCCTGTCCTTCCTCCTGTTCTCCTCTCCACCTCTCCTCCTCCTGTTCTCCTCTCCTCCTCCTGTTCTCCTCTCCACCCTCCTCCTCCTGTTCTCCCCACCTCTGCTCCTCCTGTCCTCCCTCCAACTCTCCTCCTCCTATTCTCCTCTCCACCTCTCCTCCTCCTGTTCTCCTCTCCACCTCTCCTCCTCCTGTTCTCCTCTCCACGTCTCCTCCTCCTGTTCTCCTCTCCACCTCTCCTCCTCCTGTTCTCCTCTCCACTTCTCCTCCTCCTGTTCTCCCCACCTCTCCTCCTCCTGTTCTCCCCACCTCTCCTCCTCCTGTTCTCCCCACTTCTCCTCCTCCTGTCCTCCCTCCTGTTCTCCTCTCCACCTCTCCTCCTCCTGTTCTC